>NC_069723.1:4670304-4845304 GCF_027358585.1 Pangasianodon hypophthalmus
CCTAACTTTTTCCTCAGTTGAAATACTCATTTTTGTTGATTTCTTTTGTTTAATAAGTGAAAACAAAGTGATTTTTTGTTGCTTACATTCAATTACATCACTATCGTCTACAGGTACAAATTAAAACAAGATCAGAAATTGACATGTTGACATTTCCTAATAAAGAACTGAATATTTAATGGGGTGTCCTAATTTTTTCACATGACTGTATATATGTGTGTATATATATATATATTGGCTAGCTTTAAAAGATATATATATATATATCTTTTAAAGCTAGCCAATTAAACAAAGATTAAGTAACACACTAATCAGTCGTGTGATTTATTTGTTGTGCTCAGCTTTGTATTAGCTTTATTCTCAGATTAGATTAGCAAAGCGAGCTAAGTGTACCAGCTATGTAGAAACACCACCGAACTCTGCTACTTCTTTAAAAGCTTTATTTTCCTTCCTAATATCTCTATACAGATTTAATGAGAGGTCATATATGACAACAAGCATAAAGTTGAGAAAAAATCTCAGTTGAAATGTTGCTTGTTGCTGAAATCATAGCTCTGTGTCACACATGTACTTAGAAAATTAATGCTGCCTGTTGCTTTGTCTCTTGCTAGTTTATTGCATGTCACATTGTATGATATGATACCAATTAAATGTTAGAGAAATTCTGTACCAGACTGTGTGATATCATTTGTTCACAAGCACTGCAAATCAGATTATATAACAGATTCTTTCCCAATTGTCCTACTATGTAACATTACTCCTATTGGTGAATTTTTCAATGTGCATCTTAACAACATTCACCTTCTGAGATTCTGGTCCTAAATTTGTGAAACCTCCAGAACATTTGTCGATCTTTGCAAAGACTCTTGGTGAGCATGTCATGTTAAACAGCCTTAGATCACCGATTTCAACTCGCAAGGAATTCTTTCATAATTTGAGATTTTTGCCGTTGACAGCATTATCGTTATAAATCACGCAGTGTAAATCAGCCTTAAGTCAAGTACAATCTAAACCTCTAAATTCTTCATCTCTTCCTGTACTTTTCTCCTTCTGTCCATTTTCTATACTACAATGAAACAACAGATTTTCTTCTTGCTCATGGGTAAAGATAGTGCTGGGGAAAAGCTTTTCCTGAGGATTTCCTGTTGTGCTGTGATTTACCAAGACCAACTCTGCAAAACGTTGACTTTTGCTGGAAGCATGAATAAATAAGTGTGCTCTATTTCTTCCCATCTCTCTCCCATTTTCTGATCGATTGGCTTGCTGGAGTTGCAGGGCTGCACGCCTCCGACAGAGGAGTGTCAGAAATCAATCCAAACAATTTTAGGATAGAGCAATAGAACAAAAAAAATGAAAGGAGTGATAGGGGAAAAAAGGGCTTGACAAGGAAAGAGGTGTGTTTTGTCATGCTTGGGCATTTTAATCAGGGATTCAACCTTGTATCATCCATCTCTTACGCTGCTTACTGTCCTCTGTCTCTCTCTTCACTTCTACACAGGATTGGTGAAAAAGTACAGGAGAGCGGGAAAGAGCTTCCTCTCTCACAGCTAATCTAGGTTAAAGGTCAAGAGTCAAAGGTCATGCCCTCAGTGTGAACCAGCATGTTCCACACATTCCCCAACAAATCCAAGCCGCATTCCCCAGTCTCTCTGGAGAAGACCTACTCGCTCACAGCGCATTACGATGACTTCCAGGAAGTGAAGTATGGCAGCCGGTACAGCAGCAACGGCATGAGCTTGACACTGGGCGGGTCGCTGGATCGTAGTGGGCGGTCCCGTGGTGGGGCAGGAGGCGGAGTCGGTGGGAGTAAGTCCTCCAGTACTGAGAGGTGGAGTCGCCGTGAGATCTGCCTGCTTTCTGCGCTGGTGTTTGCCGGTGGTGTGTGCGTGATCCTGGGCTGCATGCTGGCGCTGAAGTTAGTCTGGCTGGGCGCTCAGGACACTCAGTGCGAGCGGGAATGTGGGACGATGCGGCGCTCGCTCCTGAGGGCTGCTCGCTTCGTCCAGTCCAACGTAGATGCCAGCGTGGCGCCGTGTCATGACTTCTACAGCTTCGCATGTGGTGGCTGGCTGCGACGACACGCTATTCCCGAGGACAAACTCAGCTACGGCGTCATCACGGCCATCGGAGAGCAGAACCAGGAGAAGCTACAGCGACTGCTGGAGGAACCAGTCAGGAGGAAGGGACCTGATAGTGCTGAGAGAAAGGTTCACACACACACACACTCGAGCCCATTATCAACAAGTGTTTTATTTCATTGTTTATCAAAACCTTATACAAAAATACAGAATTATTCAGTGAACATGTATTATTCAGGAATGCATTATTCAAACTGAGATGTGTAATTTTTTTAACCGCGTGAGAAACCCTCATATGAAATTGTAACTGATGTAAATGTAATACGTATTATAATAGGTCATAAAATTTGCATTTTTTTCTGTTGACATTATTTCATTCAAATGGTAACGCTGTATTGAAAATGCTACCTTATTACCTACAAACATCAAAGCAGCCATGGAGCTCTTCCTGCTTTACAAAATCTCCACATAAGCGGGCTATAATCACAGCACAGATGTATTTTATAAACATGTTAAATGTTACGTAAGTTATCTAAATATGTACCATCAGATTTATTTATTGGAGTCACTATAGCTTTCTTACTTGACCTTTCCACACACAGAAACCAGAACCAGCTACACGGCTAAACTGTAGATTCAGTACTTTTTTTAAAACTTGTAACTGTTGATATGGTGAAGGTTTCTTTAAGGAAATGTTTATTTATTTAACATTTATGGAAGGAGTTTTTTAACACTCAGAGGTAAAGCTGAGGTAAAGAGGTAAAGCACTTTGTAACACTCAGAGATGAAGTTGTAACTTTACGTTTTCAGACATCTTCAGGACAGAGGAGTTTAGGTTTTGCGGTTTCTGTAGTTTTTTTGTTTCAGTAATTTCAAGAGAGAGGAAAAAGAGAGGCTGGTGAGGGAACGACTGTTTATAGCTGCTATAATGTAAGTGACAACAGGAACTAACTTGTTTCACAGACGTTTCACAACATTAAGTGTAACAATAAATTGATAACAAGCATGATGTGTCATTCTTTAATAAATAATAAATTATAATAGTTGGAAAATTGCTGTGGTGTAAGTGGAATAAAACACTTGGGGACTTGCTGTTATAGGAAAATAATCAACATCGGGATGGTAACAGTAGCTCCGCTTCATCACACCACCCCATCACGTAGTATTTCACTGTAAAACATACACGCACACACACACACACACTGTGCTTATACCTTGTATATCTTTAAGTTATTAAGCTGTAGAGTAAATTTGATAACTTGATAATTTAAAAAGTGGTTGATGTCATTTTAAAAAAAATGTGTACTTCCTAGCTCAGAAATATGTTTAATTATTGGTTGTCTGATAATCTACTGGCCTTTCTTTCCCTTTTCTTTGACCCAGGTGAAGGAGTTTTATCGTTCCTGCATCAACATCCAGGAAATTGACCGGCTCGGAGCTGAGCCCATGATGGAGGTGATTGACAGCTGTGGTGGGTGGGACTTGGCTGGAGCTCCTCCCGGAGGTGCGGGTTGGGAAAGCGGCTCTGTCCCAACGAGACCTGACTTTAACGAGATGCTCTATAGGACCCAGGGGGTGTACAGCACAGCCGTCTTCTTCTCACTCACTGTTAACGTGGATGATAAAAACTCGTCACGCAATGCCATACGAGTGAGTGTGTGATGTGTGTGTGTTTGTTTGTGTCTGTTCTGGTACCTAGTACTGTATGTATGTACTATAATCAAGTAACACAATCTCGAATTGTGCGTGTGTGTGTAGATTGATCAGGAGGGTCTGACGCTGCCTGAAAGAACTCTGTACCTGGGCCAGGATGAAGACAGTGTGAAGGTACAACACCTGTGGAAGTGTGTGTATGTGTGTGTAATATGAAAAAAATGAACATCTGTAACAAAACAAATATTTTATTATTACAATATTTTATGAAGATAGAGCTGAATATCTCCATACACTTACCCTGGCTTGTCACTACATCTGGACCTTTCCAGTATGGTGGACATTTTGATGTGTTGTAGCAGGTAGCACATTTCCGGTTTCTTAGATGTATAGTAGAGACACGATAATCAGTGCTAATATTGTATGTAATGTCATTACCTTATTTTCTTTCATGCTTTAATCCCTCTATTTTGTCCTCCTTATGCTCACTTGTTCTTTATTCCATCTCCCATAGCCATCTGTCACTTTCCTTTTTTTCCAACTGTGAGCTCATGCCCCAAAATCGATCATGTCAGATGTGTGTTTAGGGCACCAGGTGATGACATCAGTGCTGAGTTAATGATGTCACACCTGTGTCCTCTTACAGCTGAGGTCATGTGTAAATCAGTCATGTTACAGCCGATTGTTTTCACTTTACAGTAATCAGCGTCAGTGAAATATATTAACGTTAGTAATCATGTGTGAGTGATGATGTCATATCCAAGCTGTTGTCCTGTGGTCATGATGTCAGATCCTGGCAGCCTACAAGGCACTAATGGAGCGGCTGCTGAGCATGCTGGGAGCTCATAACGCCACAGTGAAGTCCCGTGAGATACTGGACCTTGAGATGAGACTGGCTAATGTAAGTACATCAGGGCTGCTTCTGACAAAAACTTGTTTTCGGCTTAAGGTTGTTTTGGGACGGGACTATATTTGTGTTGAATTTGGGGTTAAGCTGTTTTTGTAGAAGATTTTTGGGGTGGGGCTTTGACTGGGGCAAGGTTGTTACGATGGCAGGGCTGTTTCGGGGTGGGAGCCTTCTTTTGGAGGGGAGGTTTTTGCGGCAGGGCTGTTTTGGGGCAGGCTGTTTTGGGATGGGGCTTTTTTTGGAGGCGGGGCTGTTTTTTGCGGCAAAGCTGTTTTGCAGCAGCTCTGTTTGTGTGGCATGGCTGTTTTGGGGCGGGGCTATTTGGAAGCAGGCTGTTTTGGGGGTGGGGCTGTTCACGCTCATGTCTGAAGCATTATCTTTTTGGCTATAGTTTAATTTTTTTGACTCGTTATTAGCAGATCCTTCATTCTGCTGTAGTCTGCCATATTTTATGTTTTTTTCTGGAACGGTGAAAAAACAGGTATCTATAACAAGATTTTTTTCAAAAATGATTATAATTATGAGAAAAGGCAGGTAAACACAGAATCAACCTACAGCTAATGTACATGATTATTTAGAATTTATTAGACTTTTTTAGTTGGGTCAGAGAGACTAGAGACAGAGAATTAAACCTGATCATTTGTATTTAGAACAGTATATAATTCTGTGGCGTGTTCAGTATCATTTTAACACATATTTCATACTTCATGGTGAAGGAGGTTGTGATTTTAGTAATAATATACAAGTTCAGGAAATAGAATTAGCAAAATATGACTTCATAAGTTACTTCCCTGAAGGACATTTTTACGTCATGTTCTAGTGAAAATCTTTTGTAAAGCTGAGTATGAATAATCAAACGCTGAGAGGGAAATTACTTTTCCAACGTTTTAATTAAAAGTTTGTTTTTGGAAATCAGTTACATTAACCTTATAAATTGGAGTCTGATATTTTGGTAAAAACCAATACACACATTCAACCTGCTGTTGGGTTTAGGAGAGCAGTGGCGTGTTTCTCCTACACTAACCAATATAATGGTTCATTAAAATGTGTCAGGAAGTTAACCTCCACTGGTAAACCTAATTCTCAGATTAACCAGTTGTTCTCCTTTATGGAACTCGTAATTCTGTCTGCTGGGATTGCCTTTGCCAAGACGGAGATATCTGATACCCGGTTCTATCAGAATTTTGGCCACAATGAGGAATCTGACAGTATGGCTTTTATCTCAGTGATCTGGTTTATCTCTTTCCAGATCACTGTGTCTGAATTCGAGGATCAGAGAAAAGATATCAGCAGCATGTACAACCGCATCACACTGAAACAGCTCCAACGCATGGCTCCTGGTGTGAGTACACGCATACACACACACACACACGCACGCAGAGAAACAGACAGGCACCCTCTTAAGTTCAAGAGCCTCCTGGGGAATTTATCTGTGTTAGAGAGACAGAGAGAGAGAAACAGAGACTGAGAGATGCAGAGAGAAAGAGAGAGAGACCAAGAGAGAGAGAGAGACGCAGAGAGACAGAGAGAAAGAGAGAGAGAGACATACTGAGAGAGAGAGTTCTCAGGGAACAAAACACACATTTAGGTTAGGTACACATGAAACTGAGCATTCCAAAAATTATACTTACCTCAGACTAAAAATGAGATCCTCCGGAAACTTCAGCCAGGCAGTGAGTGAGCTGAGAGAAAAACCACACAGAGCTTTCTACACCATAAAACAATAAACTTTTGTAGAAATTCCAATTAGAATTTGGCTCAAAATATTTGAATCAGTGATTGAACCAGTTGCCCTGTATGGCAGTGAAGTGTGGGGCTCGCTTACACATCACCAATTCGACAAATGGGACAAACATCCAGTTGAGACCCTGCATGTGGAATTCTGCAAAATTATTTTAACAGTGCACAGAAACACCACAAACAATGCATAACTGGGCAGAATTAGGCCAATGTCCATTAATTATAAAATTAAAAGGGCTTCTGGAAACACCTAAAAGAGAGTGACCCACACATATCATTATAAAGCTCTGCAATACCAAGAGTTGAGCAAAGACACCAGTCCCCTCTTCCAACTGGTCCTGAGTCAGTTACTGAGTCACTGCTCTGTAACCCCACAAACACACACTAACACAATAAAGACTCAGGAGCAGGAGGAGAAATTTGCAAACTCAATTAGAATTAAGCAAATTACACAAACATTGAAAGTAAACTATTTTACCTATTGGGAAAACCAAACTGAACTCCAGAGTAAAATGCAGTGTTATCTGGCCCTAAACAGACAGTACAGCGTGACAGATTATATGAGCACAGTGATTGATCCAAAACTGAGAAATACCTTGATGAAGTACAGACTTAGCAAGCATCTCTTGGCCACGGAGACGGGCCGACACAGACAGTCCTGGCTGCCCCGAGAGAAGAGACTGTGCCAACAGTGCACGCTAAATAAAATAGAGACAGAGCTGCACTTCCTCACTGAATGCACTAAATATAAATGAACAAAACCATCCCCAATTTTAACTACCTCTCAGACCCCGACAAACTGCCCCAGCAGCTGCCCCAGCAGCACGGCACACACACACACACACCTGCCACCAGGTGGGGGACAGCGAGTGACCACGTCATCTAATATATACAACACACACACGCGTGCATGCACACGTGCGCAAGCACACACATACACACGCACACATACGCACACGTTCGCAGCTGCACACTTACACGCGCAAACACCATTTTACTATGAATTCTATATGTTTCATCAGTAGTGTTTCTTTTTGACTGTATTGTTGAATGTATGTACATTTTTTTCTATTTATATATTTCTGTAGTTATTTTCTAATTTGTCCCCAAAGTCTGTATCCAAGCTTTGGCAATACAACTGTTAATATTTGTCATGCCAATAAAGCAACCTTTGAACTGAATTGAATTGAATTGAGAGAGAGAGACAGACCAAGAGAGAGATAGACAGAGACAGTGAGAGAGAGAGAGAGAGAGAGAGAGCTCTCAGGGAACAAAACACACATTTAGATTAGGTACACATGAAATTGAGCGCCTTGAGTGCTTCAGGAAACTTTGATCTATGAGTGAATGCACTAAGAGAGAACGCATGAAGAGCTCTTTATGCAATCAAGAAGAAATTCTACGAAATAGACATCCCAATTAGAATTTGGTGTAAAAGCTTTGACAGTGTCGTTGCGCCTATTGCGCTGCACAGATGCGAGGTTTGGGGTCAACTCAGTATACACCACTACACTAGATAGGATAAACATCCCTCAGAGTCCCTGCATGGAGAATTCTGTAGAAGTATCCTAAAAGTTCAAAGAACAACACCAACCAATACATGCAGGACTGAATTAGGCCGATTCCCACTGATTATACCCGTACAAAAAGAAGTCAAGTAATGAAAACACACTGTAATATGAAGCACTGAAAACCCAAGAGATCAGCCAAGAAACCAGTCCTGTCTGCTAGCTGGTACTGAGACTCACTAACACACTAACCCCTAACACACTAACCCCTAACACACAGCAATCTCAGACCAGCACTGCTCACTAAAGTCTAATCAGAGTCAACCAAATTACTGAGCAGATGAGAAGAGCGTGTCTGGAGCACTGGGACAGTCAGACCCAAACCCAGTCCAGATTACACTGCTGTCAGTCTCTAAACAGAGAGTATGAACTGGCAGAGTATCTCTTCACCGTCAGAGATATAAAGCAGAGACAGATTCTGACCAAGTACAGGCTGAGTGAGCACAGTCTCGCTGTGGAGAAGGGCCCACACAGGAGAACCTGGAACACCGGAGAACCTGGTACACCGGAGAACCTGGTACAGAGACTGTGTGCTCACTGTATGAGTGGTGAGGTCGAGATAGAGCTGCACTTCCTCCTGCACTGTGAAAAATATCACAAAAGAAACACCTTCACTGAAAAAAATCACAGAAAACACGAAATTTCTGCAAATTAACAGAAATTAAATTAAAAAGATTTTTTTTTTTTTTGAGAAATTAAAAATCATCTTAGGAGAAATACACTGCATGCTTACACCTTCACTATATAGTATGTGTCAGAATGTGACACCCTGAGGGACAGTGAGACACTGAATATACACAGTATGTTCAGATACTTATCTGTCTGTTTTTTTATGTATTTTTTTAGAAAGACAGAAGACATGTTGCATTGGCAATACAAAAATATTTTTGTATTGTCATGCCAATAAAGCACACACTGAATTGAGAGAGAGAGACAGACAGAAAGACAGAGAGAGCGAGACAGAGAGAGAGACAGAGAGAGACAGAGAGAGAGAAACAGGAAAACATACTCTGATAAGTCCTATAAAACCCCAGAAACCCTAACCTAAACCCAAATCAGACTACAGTGAGAAGAAAACTATTTAAATTAGAATCAACAATAAAAAAAATAATCAGAACACACTCAACCTCCCCATTACAATGCAAGAACTCAAATAAAAACTTAAAGCCCTGAAAAGCAGACAAGCCCGTGGAGTCGACAGCATCAACCATGGAGCAACATTAAACACAGCAGCCACAAACTCCAACTGGCCGTCTTCAACCTCCCCAACCAGCTAGCTCTCATTACCCCATATACAAACACGGTGACAGATTCAACCCCAATAACTACAGAGGAATCTGCGTAAACTCCAACCTCGGTAAACTGTTCTGTAGTGCACTCAACACTCGGCTATTAACACTCTTAACTGAACACAACGTCCTGTCCAAAAGTCTTCTTCTTCTTCTTCTTCTTTTTCTTATTGTTATTATTAAATATGTTTTATTTAAGATACCATTACGTTTATCTTTAAACATCATTATTACCATTGTTATTTTTGTTTCCTTGTCCCATTCAAATCTTTGGCAACAGTTACCTACAATTCATGCCAATAAAGCTGTTTTTGATTTGAATTTGATTTGATTTGACTTAGAGAGAGACAGAGAGGGCGGTGTAATGAGTGAGAGAAAGAAATGGAGAGAGGAAGCGACGGAGAGATAGGGAGCGACAGAGAGAGAGAAAAAGCGACAAAGAGAGACAGAGAGAAAGCAACATAGAGAGAGAGAGAGATGCACTTGTTAATTTGTCTGAACTTTAATTGTTTTTTTTATTAAGCTAAGTACAGAGGATTTAACTGAATGAACATAATAGAATTAGTGATGCAGAAAGTGACGGGGCGTAAAGAAACTCGTCCTGTAATAATGTTAATTATCTTCTACTGGCTTCCTGTTAAAGATTAGTCTGACATATGACTCACTTATCACAAAATTTTGTCATATATTTCATAATTTATTTCAGAACAGTTTACAGTGGTTTAGAAGGCGTCTGCTTCAGATGAGCCGAACACACACATACATGGAGCTGCAGACAATTTCATTAATTAGTTAATTTAGTTCATTCACATATTTTACCATGATCTTAGCTCCCATTTAACAAAATAATCACGAAAACACAAAACTTCCATCAGTTCAGATGTTCACTCTATGTTTACCTCCAATCCTCATCAGCCAATCAGCATCTCGGCCTCCTCCAACCAACCCAAACACAAGATATTTGGTACATCTGTAACATATTAAGGAATAAAAAATGACAGGGTGGATTATTTTCCTATACCAGCATACCCCCAAGTGTTTTATGTCTCGTATCACAGCAATTTGACAGACATTACTTTTTCTTAATTCAAGAACACATCATATTTTTAGCCATTTATAGTTACATTGAATGTTCTGCAAAACAAGTTATAGCTATAAATAGTTGTTCACCAGCCTCTCTTTTTTTTCTCTGTCTTGAAGATAATAAGACAAAAAGTTCAGAAACCGAGAAACCCCAAAGCGTAAACTTCTCTGTCCTGAAAATGTGGGAAAACTTAAAGTTACAGCTTTACCTCTGACTGTTACAAAGTGCTGACACTGGAGCCTCCTTCCATAAATGTTAAATAAACGTCTCCTTACAAAAGGAAAACGTCACCATATCAGTGTTTTTTTAAAAATCTGTTTCTTATCAGTGGAGCGTCCGCCGTACAAGTCCCTGTGCTGTTACTATAGAAACGATAACGTATTAAAACAAGCGCATTAATATAAACCTGTGATTTGCAGCTGCACTACTGTCAGATCTGCTGTTATAGAAAAATAATCAACACTTTCTGTACAGTAAGGACACAGAATTCAGCAGCGCTAAGAGCCTCTTGGCCCTGGTATTAATTTACAGTATGAATATTGTGCAGTAATATGAAGATTTGTTGTGTCAGAGTGCTTGCTGTATTCTCCAGTTCTCTCACCATTCATATTTCTCTAACATTTTTGAGATGACTTTCAAACTCAAATGCAAAAGAAACCATTGCCACACACACACACACACACACACACCACTCCAGCCAGCATCATGCACAATCGATCCGAGTCGAGCCGATCTGGAAACGCTCGAGAGAGCGAGTTACACTTCTTAAAAGCTTGGCAGAGACACGAGTCCCAAATGAGCTATGAATCAATACGGCCATAATTGAAATACGTCCCAAAGTAATTGGAGTTTCTTTATAAATTCAGGCAGAAAATGGTTTTTGAGTTTAAATGCTACATTATGATAAGAGGACGTTTATGAATGTTTATGAATGCTTTCTTTCTCTTTCTTTTTTTCTTTTCTCTCTAGTTACACTGGAAGCGACTGCTGGATAGAATATTCCACGATAATTTCTCCGAGGAAGAAGAGATTGTGGTCCTGGCCACAGACTACATGCACAAAGTCTCTGACATCATCAAGACCACATCAAAAAGGTACACAATAAAATAAAACAAAGAAAGAAAGAAAGAAAGAGGATGGAGGAGATGCAGAGAAAGAAAAGAGACTGAAATAAATATTCAAACGTTGCTGTGTATTGTGTACGATATTGATCCACTAATGTGCATGGAGTAACTCTATTCAGTTTTGTGTGTGTGTGTGTATGTGTGTGTGTGTGTGTGTGCGCATGCGTGTGTGACTGGTTGCATTTGTGGTTCCACTGTTGTGTGACCCCTCTGCTGAAGCACAGCTGATTAGTATCGACCCACGATACCCCCCATTTAACCACACACACACACACACTCACATACACACACACACATGCACGCACAAGGATAATACTCAAACCCAAGAGAGAACACTGATGTGAGTCAAGTCTTACCACTGACTCCTGGACTCTGGGGACCTTAATGTGGTGTGTGTGTGTGTGTATGTGTGTGTGATTGTGTCTGTGTGTGTATTAGGGAACTCTGACAGTTATTCAATACTAAGTATTATACCATCTGTCTTTGTGCATTGGTTTAAAAAAAACATAAATATAAATGAACTGAACTCAGGGTCAGGATTAAGTGTGTGTGTGTGAATTTCACATAAACTAGAAACTGTCCTAAAAAAAAAATAAAATAAAATAAAATAAAAAATTAAAAAAAAATATTGTCTTTGTGGCAGTGTTATTAAAATGAATATAAAAATAGATACATTAAAAAGTAGAAATTGATTAGTTTTCTTTAATTAATATCTAGAAACAAACGAAAATAAAATTATGCCTAAAATTTTATAGAAACTAGCAAATTTAATAATAAACTTAAATATAAAAAAAAATAAAATAAAATATATAAATAATACAACTTTAAAATATAAATATCTACGAATTAATGGAAAAAAACTAAAATATATTATAAGCAGTAATAATATATCTAGAAACTTATGACATAAGAACTGAGCTAAAAGTAACATATGTAAATAATATGAAAGACAAAACTAATTAAAATCACAAAAATTACAATAACACTATTGTTTGTATGTGTGTGTGTGTGTGTGTGTGTGTGTGCGTGTGTGTGTGTGTGTGTATTTAAAGCTTTATCTGGTTTATTTGAGCTTAATTAAATTAAGCTCATCTCTTCTCTCTCTCTCTCTCTTTTTCTGTCTCTCTGCAACTCTGTCTGTCTGTCTCTTTCTTTTTCTTCTACTCTTTCTGTCTTTCTCGCTTTTCTCTCTGTCTGTCTGTCTCTCTCTCTCTCTCTCTGTCTCTAATGATATGCGAAAGATCAGAGTTACTTTCTGTTTTTCAGCTTCTCTCTTTTCCTCCTATAATAACACATCATAGCCCATAATATGCACACAATGAAACCTTCCTTCATAATCACTGTTATTATCATCACCATGGCGATGCCTGATGCTCCAGCCAATGGGCTTTCGTCTGTGCGACTCCCCAGTACAGAGGGAGGGATGACTTTTGTGTCCGTCTTTACGTTGTTCTTTTTCTTCTCTTTTTCCCCTCCTTTCTCTCCAGGCATCTCATCGACGTGAGACTCTCGGCAGTTTCTTTCTGAATAACGCTGAAAAGTTCTTTTTTACTTTTTTTTCACCTGTTCCTTTGCTTTGTTTCCTGCTTGTGCTCGGCACTGTGATTTTCTTTCTCTGCAGTAAAGAATAGGAGGCAAGCGGCGTCTCTTAATGCTGACTGTGGAATAACATCACAAATACACAATATGTCTGAACGCTAGTAGGACATTAAGCTAAATCAGTATGCTAACTGAGTCTTCAGAATCACACCTCAGCTTTTATTTTAACCATGCCGTTTGATCTTATTTTATGCTTGTGTTGAAAACGTGTTGCATTTTAACATTAGCATGATATTTTGCTATCTCTGAGAAGCGAATTTGTGTGCGGCCGTGCGAGCGTCCTGAAATGACAAGATGTAATGAATCAAATTACAGAGCATGACATTTTCTGCATAAACACCGGGCTTGTCAAAGCTAATTTGCATTAATTATATAACAGAACTTTTTCTACCAAGCCCAACCTTAGTTAGAATTTCATGCTACACTCTTAGCATAAATTAGCCTGATTTTCATATACATACATACATATGTATGTATGTGTATATATATATATATATATATATATATATATATATATATATATATATATATATATATATATATATATATATATACTGTATGTATGTATAAGACTGCATGTTATACCAGATAATGTAGCAAACAAATTTGTACATTTTATATGTTATTATTTTATATGTTATTATAAAGTAATGCCTCAATTTTGCAGAACAGAGCAAGCGCTCCACAGAGCTACAATAAAATGTTAAGTATGGAACTAAAATGACTAAATCTTTTTTTCAGAAAACCACAATAAAAGTACAGTATCTCTTAAAACTATTAGAATCCAACAAACCCAAGCAAAAGCTAAAAAAGCTAGAAAAAAATGAATAATGAAACATCTCTAAGAATTAATAGAAGAAACAAACCTAAAAATATATACAAATTTAATAAAAATATGTCTATAATGTATAGATAGTTAAATCTAACAAACTGAATAAATTTGAATTAAAATATATCTAAAAGTAATAAAACAAAAAAGAACCTAATTGAAACATTATCTCTTTGATCTCTGTTGTGGGCGGAGCCTTGTTTTCCTCAACCCAGTAATAATGATGCAAAACTTTCATATTCAAGTATTTATTTCACATACACACGTCTACACTTAAAACCTCCCACAGTCACAAATCCTCCAACACACACACACATGTACGCACACACATGCACACACACACGCACACACATACACACAAGAACGCATTCATGCACACACACACACACAAACAGGCGCGCATTCACGCACACACACATGCACACACAAGCATGCATGCACACAAACACACACACACAGCAGGAGTCAGATAGCAGTTTGTGTTAGTGTTGACACTGCAGTGACCCAGTTCATTTTAAAGCTTCCTAAATTTCACTTCTTTCATTCGTTTCTCTCTCTCCCTCTGACTTCCTCACTGACATTTAGATTTCAGCCCTGTGTGTGTGTGTGTGTGTGTGTGTGTATTTTAGCTCAGGTGCTCATCACATGCTTTTATTCGTAATGAGCTTTATGCGTCCACATTACCTTAACGAGATTACCCACAATCCCCCACCTGCATCAGCCATTGTTGTATCAGACACGTTCCTGTAATATGGTGTGATTAAATTAGTGTTTTTTCATTGCTCCGCCCACTGAGAGGGGGTGTGTCTTACTGTTGATGGTCTTACTACAGCTGGACTCGAACAAAAACACACAAACACACAAACACACACCTGTCTTTCTCTCTGTCTCTCTTTCTGTCCGTCTCTCTCTGTCTCTCACTCTGTCTTTCTGTCTTTATTCCTCCCTTCCTCTACCTTATATTCCTCAACTCTTTCTCTCTTACTTTCTCTCTTTCTATTTCTCATCTATCACTCTTTCCCTCTCACTCTCTCACCTTTCTTTCTCCTTCTTTTTATCCATCCATCCATCTATCCACACTCTTTTTCTATCTGTTTCTCCCATATGTATGCATTTATCACATGACACAAAGCATCCCCTCCTCCTCTGTTTTTCATCCCTCCATCCACCTCTACCTTCTACCTTTCTCTCTAGTGCTTTCTCTTGTCTTCCATTCTCGTCTGGTCCTTTTCTCTCTTTCCTCTCTCTCTTACAGGAGTGGTTTAAAGACAAAGTCCCGTGTCCTTTTTATCCCTCCATCCCTCCATCCCTCCAATCCTTCCATCCCTCCCACCCCTCTGAATTGAGTGGGTTGTGGAAGTGCTTTGTTGGCGCAGGATAACCGGCATCGTGCCAAGAAAAGGCACATTTATGATTAAAATGCTGTCTGCGTGTCAGAAGCGAGGGATGACATCACGGCGAAAGAGCCGAGACGAGTGCACGAGAGAGAAAGAGAGAAAGAAAGAACGAGAGCTTGTTTTGTTCACTGTGACATTTTCCATCTGTTTACGTCCTGGAGTAATTAATTACGACTTAATCTTTTTAGAGCGTTTAGACGCTCATTTGGCTCTCCTCTTTTTTATGGCGCATTAATGAGATTTACACCACACTGCTGCTGAATTCTGTATCCTGATTGGTCAGAAGGTATTGATTAATTTTCTATAACAGCAGCTCTGACAATTTTGCAGCTGCAAATCACAGGTTTATATTAATGCACTCTTTTTAATATGTTATCATTTCTATAGCAACAGCTCATTCACAGGGACTTGTATGGCAGATGCTCCGCTAATAGTAAATGGATAAAAAATGTGTGTAATCATCGATATGGTGAGAAGATGTTTATTTATTTAACATTTATGGAAGGAGTCTCCAGTGTCTGCGCTTTGGAATAGTCAGAGGTAAAGCTGTAACTTTAAGTTTTCTGACGTCTTCAGGACAGAGGAGTTTACACTTCTTTGCAGTTTCTCGGTAACATGACAAGCTGCATTTGTTTTGTCTTATTAACTTTAAGAAAGAGAAAAAAGAGAGGAGGTGAGGGAACAACTGTTTACAGCTGCTATAACATAAGTGACAACAGGAACTAACTTGTTTCACATTAATTGTAACTATTAACTGATAAAAAGTATGATTTCATTCTATAATAAATAAAAAATTGTAATTGTTGGTAAATTGCTGTGGTATAAGGAGAATAACACTTGGGGATGTGGTGTTATAGGAAAATAATCAACTTCAGGGTGATAAAAGTAACTCTGCTTCATGCTTTTTTTCTTTAAGTGTATGGCTCTCGCCCATCTCTGTCTCTGCCTCTCTCTCAGGGTTCTGCATAACTACATGCTGTGGAGGATCGTTGCGGCGCTCAGTGAGCACTTATCCACGGGGTTCCGAAGCACTATCCACGAGTTCTCGCGGGAGATTGACGGAACCGAACGACAACTGGAGCTCGACCAGCTGTGTCTCAATCAGGCCAACAAACACTTTGGCATGGTGCTGGGTGCACTCTTCGTCCAGACACACTTCTCCTCTCGTAGCAAGGCCAAGGCAAGTACCTGGGGCATAGAGGGGCAGGGCTTAAGTTGAAAGAGGCGTGGTCATGTGTGTCAGTCCCAGTGAATGAGGCGTGGCCTCTGTGTATCAGTGTCAGTGAAGGGGTTGTGGCCTCTATGTGTCAGTGTCAGTGAAGGAGGCATGGCCTGTGTGTGTCAGTCTCAGTGAAAGAGGTGTGGCCCGTGTGTGTCAGTCTCATTAAGGAGGTGTGGCCTGTGTGTGTCGGTCTCAGTGAAGGAGGCGTGGTATCTATCAGTCACTGTGAAGGAAGTGTGGCCTCTGTTTGAGTCACTGTGAAGGAGATGTGGCCTCGTGTAAGTTTCAGTGAAGGAGGTGTGTCCTCTGTACCTGTCTTTCTCTCGGGTTTTTTTGTCATACACATCTCTCCTGTCTTTCTTCTTCCACTTTTTATTCTTCTCTCATCTCGTCCTTCTCATCCAGTCTCTGTGTCTCTGCACTAATCCCTCTCTCTTTCACTCCTAATCCCTCACCTTAATGTGATCTCTTCTTCCCTTGTTCCCTTCACTTTCTCCTCTCTTTTGTTGAAAGCCATCTCTCCCCCTCCCTCCTCTTCCCCCGTGCCGTTCTGTGATAGAGAGATGGAAAGAGAGATGGACAGATCAGCACAGTGTGGGATTTTCTGGTATATGTATCAGACTGTTTGAGGTCACTGTGTAGTCAGGTCCAAAAGTGCAGTGTCCATTACTGTGGATCTCATCATTATCAGAAATCTAGAGAAATAACTTCTCTTAAACAAGATTCTGCAGTTAATTAGTCATCCTTTAGCGTATTCGGGATTTCTGCCAAATGCTAATGTTTAACAGAAGAGTCTTATTAATAAATCTTTTTTTAAAGAAGAAGTGCTTAAAAGAACATTTATTATCATAAGATTCTATTAAACATTATTATTTGGCCAACCGGGCTTTAGCAATTAGCAAGAAATATATGATGGGAAATAAAAATATATGACCTCTAGCTACAATAGTGCAAGTCTCCGTGGCTCCCCACAACCCACAGAGTGACTTGTGTCTTACTGTACCATTTTGGTCACAAACTTCGGGTTGCAGTCTGATTGGCGATACACAGACACTTGCTTGAACAGTTTCTGATGAAAGCTTTTGAACACTGTGGCACTGTGAGCTTTTTGAAGCAAGATATCAAAACTGGACTGACCCAAACCCGGTGATTTTGTGTGGACGGGAGAAAAACACTGAGAAAAAAATATGTTTTCAAACATGTCTGTATACGTGTGGGCGGGGCCTGTGACTCTAATGAAAGTCTACACCCGGCCTTGCGAAACAATGTGTGATACAAACCATCCCTTGCCTTTTGGTTGACAGTTGATTATATTAATAATCATTGATTACTGATAAGGATAATTAGAACACTGATGTTCCAGTAAGAGCAGTTAGATCTGAACTATAAGTATAATTCTATAATTTTATCACATTTCCTTTTTGATCTCTTCTTTGTTATATTTATTGCCTGTGGTTTGCAGGTACAGGAGCTGGTGGAGGACATAAAGCACTCGCTGGATGTCAGACTGCAGGAGCTGGACTGGATGGATGAAGAAACCAAAGAGGCAGCAAGAGCCAAGGTGAAAAAAAGAAGTCTAAAATGACTCAATTATCACATGCAGACTGCTTTCAGTCAATAAAGACACGATGTGAAGGACCATAACTGAAAAAAATAAGTTAGCAACAACAAACCAACACAATCAACATTCATCCATGTGGTGGAGTGCTGCATACTGAGTCTCTCTCTCTCTGTCTTTCTGTCTCTCTCTTTCCATCTATCTCTCTGTCTATATCTCTGTGTCTCTCTGTCCATCTGTCTGTGTGTCTGTCTCTCTCTCTCTTTCCCTCTCTGTCTATCTGTCTGTCTCTCTCTTTCTGTATCGCTCTCTCAATCGCTCTCTCTTTCTATCTGTCTGTCTCTTTCTCTCTCTGTCTGTCTCACTTTGTCTCTCTCTGTTTCTGTCTCTCTCTCTGTCTGTCTCTCTCACCCTCTCTCTCTTTCTCTCTCTCTCTCTCAGCTTCAGTATATGATGGTGATGACGGGTTATCCAGACTTCCTGTTAAAGCCGGAGCTCATCGATCAGGAATACGGGGTAAATCACACACTCAGGGTCGGATCTCTTTTAACCCTCATGTTCTGATCAAAATGACTCGTTTTATTTTTTTTTTTTTACTAAAATATGGATACTAAATACTAAATACTAAAACCATTTAACACATTTTTTCCCTAAAATGAACCTTTATGTCTGTTTTTTATAATAGGCAGGAACAGAAAGAAATGTTACTGTCATTTGAACAAGGTGAAATAAACGTGTGAAAAAATGACTAGTTTTTCAATATCTACAGTAAAAGGTGTGATTTTAACAGCAGTTCCAATTTTATTTCTATTTCCACCTAGTGCTCACTAGTGCTTTTTTTAATCACAACATAATCACAGGCAGGGAACAGTCTGTGTGAGCTTGGCCCGACTCGACCCAACTCGACCCGACCTACAGAGCCAAACTTTACCATGCGTCTACAGGAACATACTGTCCAACCCCACTGTAACCCACAAGACCGAGTTTTAATTCCAAACCCAATTATAGATGAAATCCACTCTGTCTGAGCCTGACCCCATCCACAGCACCAAGTGTGAAAAATTACTGTTCAAAAACTCGACCCAGTTTTTAATCTGAACCTCAGTGTGAGAAGTCTGTCTAAACCTGACTTGAATGCAATCCAAAAGAAACCTTTAAATTTAAACCCAAAAATCAGCCCCAATGATTTGTGCCTGAGATCTGTCCAAACCCAGCCTGACCGAACCTGAGTTATTAATCCAAATAAAGTTTAATTTAGATTATGGTGCTAATACCTGAGATGAGGATGTGATATACTGTGTAATTTTATTACTCTTACATGTTAAGAGAGCTCTGGGGTTTAAAAGGAAAGAACATTGTGAACAAAACATGAAGATTAAAGAAATAAGGTGTTTTTTTCTTATTCTTTCTCTTCTTCACTCACTTTCTTCTGTGATTTTTTTTGTTCTTCTGAAGTTTGAAGTGAATGAGAAGACGTATTTCAAAAACATCCTGAACAGCATCAAGTACAACATCAACCTGTCTATCAACAAGATCCACAAGGAAGTGGACAAGACGACGTGAGAACAACACACACACACACACACACACACACACACACACACACTACTGATGCAGTGCAAATTATCCAACAAATCACAAATAAGCGCAACATGAAACATTAATAATAAGAAGAATAAGAATAATGGATTATTGATCATAGTAAGTTATACATTAGTAAAAACCTATTTTATATTTTATTGTTTATGAAAAAATTGTAAATAACTAGATAATTAAGCATATAGAATATAAATTGCATTAAATGGATTTAATATGAAGTACAATTATAATAATAATAATTAAAAAAATTTAACACCTTAAAAAAACAACCAGCATAATACTCTGCAAATACTAAGGTGAGTGATATTTTAAGCTGACATTAGAGAAAGCCTGGTGAATATTGAGGAGTTATGAGTTTTCGACTTGTGGAGCAGGAAAACAATAATGTTAAAGAAAGAGACGCTGAGATGGCATCACAGGTGACAATATTACATTATATTAAATTATTTCACTGCTTTTGAGATCAATTGTTTTATTGGTTTTTGGAGGATGGGACAGGAGTGTAACAGTGAGTCTCACAGCTCGGATTATATCACACTAAATCCTACAGTAAAATCATTATTCTTTATCACCTGCTTTTTAACACTGACTTTGATTTTTCACGTTTAATCCTTAGAGGCTTGAGCTTTAACCTTAAAATGAGTGCCACCTTAACGTATCTTTCTTTTTTAATGTTTTAAATTGTAGCTTGATATAGTAGAGAATAATCAACTGATCTACAGTATATTGCCTGATTCAACAAAAACATAATTTATGCTAGTTATTAGCCTATGTTGGTTTGTGGTTTTTCACTTGTGGGCATGACCTATAGAAACTGTAGTGGCTATATAATCGCTTCTGAAGCTAACTGGTTAAACACAGGTTACATAAATCAGTGTGAAAATCAGGTGTGTGATTTGACTGTTATGGCTTCGTACTAGACTTCAGATTAGATTAGCAAAAAGAGCTAACTGAACTAGCCATGTACACTCACCATAGGCACCAACCCTGCCCTTTTAGCACTGTAGAGCCCCTTACCTGGCCCAAAAAATGTTTGCTTGGTTCCCACTTGGCCACGCCTCCACTTGGCATCTGCCCCTACCCTTTTATCTTGCTAGAGTTGCCTACCTAACCTCACCCTCTCAACTGTCTGGCCAACCTCACCCTCTCGACTGCCATCTGACCCTGATTCCTCAACTCTCTGGCCCTGCTCACCTGACCCTGTACTCTTGGTTCTCTGTATCTTCTAACCTTGCCCCACCCTCTGACTCTCTTTGGCCCCACCCACCTGCCTCTATCCCTCACCCCTGTTGACTCACTCACCTGGCTTTGGCTCCTAAAAATGTTCGCAACAGTATTTGCTTGTTTCTTTTGAGACACCCATGTGACCATGCCCACTCTGCACCTGACCCCGCCCATCAGCTGTCTAGACACACCCACTTGGCCCTAGCTCCCGAAAATATTTGCTAGAAAAGTAAGAAGTTTCAGTAAAAACATGCTCATGTTATTTTAACGCTTGTTGTTGTAGTGTAATCTACTGATTTATGAAAATAGTGTGAAGTTGTAATATTTAATCACAACGTGAACTTTGTAAAGATGTTTGTAAATTAGGAGTTTTAGTTGTAGAATCTGAAACTTCAGCATTTTATCATAATTTTTTCATCTGATTAAGAAAATAATTGTATATTGAACCATGTGTTTCACTTTATAATTAGCTTTTAGTTTTTTGTTTTAATTACTAACAGTAGAATAATGCAAATTTCCACAAGCACTGCTGTCAGATTCTCAATTGTATGTTAGAGTATCAAATCAATTATATTTAATGCCATAAACAATATTTTAGATTTTTTTCATTGAAGTGTGTTAAGAATACAAAAATTATAATATAAATGCTTCACTGTGAAAGTCACAGCACCTGCTAGAAGTCAAAAAAAAAGTAAATATTGGTTTTTTTTTGTTGTTTTTTTTGTGTGTGTGTGTGTGTGGGTGCAGGTATACAGGTGTGCAGGTTTCAGTTTATTAAACAAGCCTAGTAAACACTGTGTGTGTGTGTGTGTGTGTGTGTGTGTGTTATATTTTCACAGGTGGCTTCTTCCACCCCAGGCGCTCAATGCTTACTATCTTCCAAACAAGAACCAGATGGGTATGTGGCATCAGGGTCTCTCTCTCTCTCTCTCTCTTTTCCTCACACACACACACACACACACACACACACACATACATACACACACACCTTATTCGTCTCTCTATTATGAGCTGTGGCCGGTTATTGGTGGTGTCTTTGTCTGTCTGAAGATTAGATTTTCCTCCCAGAGAATCAATACATACAGGAGAAGAAAAGAGAAAGGATGAAAGAGAGAGAGAGACAGAGAGAGACAGACAGACACACAGACAGAGAAGCAGACAGAGAGAGACAGAAGACAAACAGAGGCATTTACTCAGAGCCTTGTTTTTTTATCCTGTGTCTGACTCTTCATCACTCTCATCACCTATCACTTCTCTCTGTCTACCTGTCTTCTGAATTCTTCTGTTTTTCCAGTTTTCCCAGCAGGAATTCTCCAGCCGACTCTGTACGATCCAGAATTCCCACAGTGAGTATTTTCTGAAGTTGCTCTGAACCACTCCACTGATCACATCAATGCTTTATAAGGTACACAGATCAGACAGTTTACTCCAGAGCTTCAGTGATCTCTCTGCTCCACCTATATACTGACCCTGTACTAAATGACCCGATATCATGCTGGGGTGCTGTGATGAAGCTGATTATTTTTCTATAACAGTGAATATTTTCTGGATAAAATGATGAATGAATTAAATTTTCTCTGTAAGCGTAGCAGATAAGCGCTTGGTCAGATTATCCTTCACACCGTGAGCATGTTTTCTTTACAGCAGAGCGCATCAAATTAACACACACTCTGATATTATTTTATTAATTCAACAAATCAACACACTGAATAATTCCTGCACACACATCAATTAATCACCTCAATTAAGTGTCTCATGGCTTCATTAAGTTGCACATGAGATAATAAATAAAAATAAAATGTAAAATAACAGGATGTGCTGGATCAAGTGCTATTCTATGTACTGCTGAATAATGACAGTGGATGCCTTTTTGTTAAATTAAACCAGTGATTAATGTGATAATTACAACTAGGACTATTCAAGCAGTAATATATTTTAAACTATAGTAATATAGTTTAAAGCTGTTTTATACTTGCTGTTAACTATGTATACGCAAGATGGCTGTATGCTGCAGTCGTTCCGTGTGGTGCAATACCAAGGTAAATGTAAAAGCAGTATAGCACCAAGTGACAATGTGTCTGCAACTGACTAAATTAACCAGTGCCATGTCTGAAATCGCATACTTGTGTACTGGAAGCTCACTTTTGAGCACTAGTCTTCTGGGTTTTCTAGATTAGTAAATAATTTTAAATGTAC
The DNA here is from genome assembly GCF_027358585.1 of Pangasianodon hypophthalmus. NCBI lineage: Eukaryota > Metazoa > Chordata > Actinopteri > Siluriformes > Pangasiidae > Pangasianodon > Pangasianodon hypophthalmus. The sequence goes on from NC_069723.1 coordinate 4,693,372, forward strand.
AGTGAGTGGTTTTGATTTAAGACTCAGAAATGAGAACAATCACACAGATGGCAGAAAGTTTTTAAGAGAAAGCTTGTTTAATGTTGCTGTGCATGAAATCACTAAACATTACAGTTCGAGTTGGAAACCAGATAGACAGAGAGGTTTTGGCTCTGACATGCCGTGTAGTGGATGCTGATTTTAATCCTCCAGATGAACGCAAGATACACAAGCGAGTGTGTGAACAATGCCTGGTGAAAGTGAAGTACATTTGCGCCTTAAAACCCTTTCAATTCAAGGGGAAAATCAAACAAGTTAATGACTATAATAAAAAAAAAAATCATGGACCGCTAGCTATACTTCACGGACCCCCGGGCAACCACCAGACCCCATTTTGAGAATTACTGATCTAGACGCTTGTGTAAAACCCTGTCTCGTACACTTCTACTTAAGAACAGTCTGGTAACCTCGGATGTGTGAACTACACACAGGTGATTTTAATAATTCGAATGTGGAGTTTAACCACTTAACCAGCTGTGTAACCCAACTCTGAATACCAGGAACTTTCACCATGTAAATACTGCTGTAACTTTTGGCACAAGTTATTGACTCTGAATACGACTCTTAGGTATTCTGTGTAGCGTTTTAAACACTCTAGAACTCTGTTCTGCATTCTAATGACCTGTGCTGTAGCTAATACAGTGTACCTAATCTTCACATTTATATATATATATATATATATATATATATATATATATATATATATATATATATATACACACACACACACATACATATCACCTTTACACACAACCTTACCTGACACTGCTAGATGTTTAGCTAACATACTCACAAAACCAATGAGATGTATGGTCAGTCCTTCCAATTACTTCTTCGTCCCGACGGTCTTTATTCAGCCTTTTCTTTTCTTTCAGTCCTCATTGTTAAAATGTCATTGGGTCAAAAAAAGAGAAAAGGCTTTGAGACAGGTTTATACATTTAACTACATCCTCCCTTATTTTCCCCCTCCCACACACCTGAGTGTAATCCTGCCATCAACCCAAATCGGTTCGTCATTTTGTCCCTGGGGTGTGTGTGTGTGTGTGTGTGTGTGTGTGTGTGTGTGTGCGCGCAAGTGTCACACTGCAGGAAAAGATTGTTGGCCATTGTGAGAAAGGTTCTCGTCCATTAGCTCAGGTGACAATTAGAGAGAGAGAGAGTGTGTGTGTGTGTGTGTGTGTGTCTCTGCAAGGCTTTTGTGGGACTGGTTGTAATCAGAGGTTGACAGTTTCATCGTTCTATTGATCTCTTTTTACAAAGGAAGGAGGAAGTCATTAGAACACATACACGCACAAGCGCGCACACACACACACACACACCTTGACAAAAATACTAAGCTTGCACAAGCTGGTATCTTTTCCCCACAAAACCTGGTCTTGTTAAGATGAGATACTGCACTGCTCTCTAGTGATGACAGTAGAGTAGTGCAGCTCAAGATTTACCTTCATTTTATTTTAGGTCTCTAAATTATGGAGGAATTGGAGCAATCATCGGACACGAGCTAACACATGGATACGATGACTGGGGTGAGAGGTTTCATCTCAAACATTCTCCAAATTTTTATAAAGTCAAGTTTAGTTTTACCTAAAAGGTAACATAAACATATAGCCTCCAGTTCAACACAGAAATAGTACATTAGAAGTGATTCAGATTAGAGTATTGTTTACATTTGAATTGTATATTTCTTTTCTTTAATTATTGTATTATTTTATGAAATATGTACAAATGGTATTAGTGTGGGTGATGATTAAACCTCAGAACTAAAGAACCATACTTCATACTTGCTGTTTCTTCAATCCAGAATCTTTTTGGACAAAATCGAATTTCTCAAGTGACAGAATGTCTTGAGACAAAAATCAGCAGAAATCCAATAAAGTAAAACATCATTAATATATTAGATTCAGTGCTATAGATAAACTGTGACATCAGTTCCTATGTTCTATCTGGCATTTTAGTCAAAAATGAGTTAACCACATAAACAAATAAATCACTTTATTCTCCCATGGTGTTATTTTATATTTTTAAGTTTTTTGGTTTACTATTTGAAAAGAATAAAAGTTCTAACTCCAAAGTCACAAAATTGTAAGTTTCTATCTGCCGGCGAATCATCAAGGATGGACATAGGATGACACCTTATAAAACTAAACAGTAGTTAGTCTGTTCTTTCAGAATCATAAGGATATGTTTTTGGGCACATTTAAAAAATGCACTTAATAACTGTGTCAGAATTTCAGTGATGGAAATTTAAAGTAACCTTAAAGTGTTGAGCTATAAATAAAATTTCAGAATTAATTTTTACCTGGAAGGTCTCAAAACAGCTCTTCACCCAGACAGAACTTTATAAAACTGAGACCTTTATGCTATTGTGTGTGTGTGTTAGGTGGTCAGTACGATCGCTACGGTAACCTGAAGCAGTGGTGGACCGAGGAGTCTTACAGAAAGTTCCAGAAGAAAGCAGAGTGTATCATCAAACTGTACGACAACTTCACCGTGTACAATCAGCGGGTGAGCGAGCGCACAAAATCACATCACACTGATTTAATGTAAAACTGTGTGACCTCCAGGATTTTTTTTGTATTGTTACGGGCTTATAGTGACCATGTTCAAAAGGGAATCTGTTGTAGAGTTCTGCATGGAGCCTTTATGGCGCACGTGTCAAACACAAGGCCTGTGGACCAAATCTGGCCTGCAGCCTCGATTCATTTGTCCTGCATTAACTTGGAAAAAATTATACTGAAACGGCCCATAATACAATACTGCTCAACATTTTCACACTGTCCAGAATTCACAGCAGAACCGTAGCGTAGCGACCACTATTGTACAGCACGAGCTCACATTTCACAGTAATAATCATACTGAGGATAATAGTGTGTGTGTGTGTGTAGGTGAACGGGCGTCTCACACTGGGAGAGAACATCGCTGATCTCGGGGGGCTGAAACTCTCCTACTATGTGAGTTCCACTCTACCTGTCAATCACTCTACCTGTCGATCCCTCAACCTGTTGATCACTTTTCGTGTCAGTCTCTCTACCTGTCAATCACTCTACCTGTCAGTCACACTCCACCTGTCGATGACTCTAGCTGTCAATCACACTGTCTGTCGATGACTCTACCTGTCGATCACTTTACCTGTCAATCACTCTACCTGTCGATCACTCTACCCGTTGACCACTTTACCTGTCGGTCATTCTATGTGTCAGTCACTCTACCTGTCGATCACTCCACCTATTGATCACTCTAGCTATTGATCACTCTACCTGTTGATCACTCTACCTGTCAATCACTTTGTGTCAGCCACTCTACCTGTCGATCACTCTACCTGTTGATCACTTTACCTGTCAATCACACTATCTGTTGATGACTCTACCTGTCGAACACTTTACCTGTCGATCACTCTACCTGTCGATCACTCTACCTGTCATTCACTCTACCTGTCAATCACTCTACCTGTCAATCACTTTACCTGTCAATCACTCTACCCGTTGACCACTTTGCCTGTCGGTCATTCTATGTGTCAGTAACTCTACCTGTCGATCACTCCACCTGTCGATTACTTTACCTGTCGGTCATTCTATGTGTCAATCACGCTACCTGTCATTCATTCCACCTATTGATCACTCTACCTGTTGATCATTTTACCTGTCAATCACTCTACCTGTTGATCACTCTACCTGTCATTCACTCTTCCTTCTGATCACTCTACCTGCTGATCGCTTTACCTGTCAATCACTCCACCTGTCATTCACTCTATATTTCATTCTATATATTACGCTGTCTTTCAGTGCAATATGGAATGCTGCACTGCCCTCTGCTGACTGTATAGAGGTTAAGCTTTTAATGATTTGACAATTTAAAAAAACACCTATCAGTTTAATCATTCTACCTCTCAACCAGCCTGCCAATCAGTTTACCTGAAAATCAGTCTACCCATCAGCCAGTTAATTTACCTGTCAATCAAGCAGACAGGAAGTTAAACTACATTGGATCAGTCTGTGAAACAAATTACCTGTTAATCAACCAACTTGACAATTAGGCAATTAATGGTGTCAATTAATAAGCCTTCTAATTAATTATTACCTGTCAGTCAAACAGTGCAATGTGTTAGTCAATCACCTGTCATTTAACCAGCTTGTTTATCAGCTTGCCAATCAATCTCCCTGTCAATCAGTTAGTTTGACAAAATCTAACATCTCAGTATGGCTTATCATGGGTCCATCTACTTGTCTTCTCAGCTATATGTTGTTTTTTCTTTCTTTCTTTCTTTCTTTCTTTCTTTCTTTCTTTCTTTTAGTCTGCTCTTCTCTCTCTCTCTCTCTCTCCCTCTCTCCATATATACATTCTGTATAATATTATATATGCTGTCTGTTTCTCTACAGGCCTATCAGAAGTGGGTAAGGGATCACGGTCCAGAGCGGCCACTACCAGGCCTTAAATACACACACGAGCAGCTGTTCTTTATAGCCTTCGCCCAGGTAAAAACACACACACATACACAAACATACACACCTGGATAAAAATAAGTAAGCCTACAGAATAAGGCAAAGTGCCATCTTTTCCCTAAACAAGGGATTGTTAATATGGTGACTGTAGAAAGCTGCTGCTTACACTTTCAATTCAATTCAATTCATTTTTATTTGTATAACGCTTTTTTACAAAGGTCATTGTCTCAAAGCACCTTTACACAAACAAAAGTAATCATTTCATGCTTTTTAGAACAATTTTTTTGCATAGAATTTCCAATCTATGGTAGGTTTGTGAGCACACAACTTCAGTTTGGGGAGGAAAATGGATTAATTTTTCTAGGACATTAAACTTGTGCCATTCTACTGTACAGTACCATTATGTGCAAATGTTTTACATTAAACTGAACACAAGTGTTTATGATGGCTGATAATGTAATAGTTGTAATGTAATGTCGCGAGTGCCTTCTAAGGCAAATCCGCGTCCGTGCGGTACCTGTGCAAGCCGCTACTTAAACCCCTGGGTTTTGTCAGTCCTCGTGCAGACATAACGTCTGTGCCGAGTAGCAAAGTGATATTTTGGTTGAGAAGCAAAAGCTTTATTTCTGAGAAAAGGCTTAGAGAAGTTTTCATTGAGGTTTAAGACCAGTGTTAGGCTTCTTTAACGTCCATATATATATATATATATATATATATATATATATATATATATATATATATATATATATACACATACACACACACATACACACACACATATATATGTCTATATACATATATGTATGTGTGTGTATATATATATATATATACATATATATATATATATAAACTCTCTAAGCATCGTTATTCAGCAAGGAATAGTCCTTTGTTTTGTCCTTTGATTGTTAGAGTCGTGACGAGGGACGGTGGCTCCCTCACTTTCACGACTGTTTGTTCTGGTTATTTATTTGGCCAGTGCGGAGATTGCTCTCTGTCTCACTGCAAGACAGCATGTGCTGGGGGTTTGGTGGCAGCTCACTGCTCCATTGGTGGCGGCTCCACAGCTTTGCTCGCAGCTTGCTAGGTCCGTGAATAGCCTAGTAGTTAGCGTGTTGGAGTGGGGCACACAACCTCCTCGGTGGCTACCGGTGGCACCAGTTGCACTCACTCTTCTTTTTGCCCCAGAGCCGCATTTAGATTTTAGATTAGCTGCTCTTTTGATTTCCTGTCTTTTATCTATTTGCATAGTGGGCCTAGCTTGGTACTTTTTCCACCTTTGTACCGAGCCCTCCCCATAAAAGTATGTCTACACCAGACCGTGAGCCCGCAAATCTGGAGCGGATAGGGGAGATTGTGGCTGGTCAAACCACGGTGCTGGGAAAACATGAGCAGGTCCTGGCTGCCCTATTCACCAAGGTCCAGGGAGTCTCAGCATGGGCAGATCCAGGCCCTGCTGCAGCCCCAGGCTGCCTCTTCTATAGGTACTGCTCGGGCAGAATGCCCCCGACCTGGGCTCCCTGTGCCAGTTCCCCCTGCAGTCACTGAAACATGCCTGCCTGCTCCACATCCTTACGCTGGGCAGCTGGGAGGGTGCAACCGTTCATATTACAATGCTCTCTTGTTTTGAGATGCAGGCCTCCCAATTTCCCTCAGAAACGGCTATGATAGCCTGCATGATTGCCCTACTGACCAGTAGAGCACTGGCCTGGGCCACAGCAGTTTGGCAGCACCGCCTGGCAGACCACCCCACAGTTAACTCCTTTATCATGGCGCTCCGGAGCACTTTTGATCACCCGCTCGCTGGAGGGGGCCTGATTTTCTCCCTCCTCCATATGCTTCAGGGCAGCCGCTCTATAGCAGACTATACCATCGAGTTTCAAACTGTGGCAGCCAGCTCAGGCTGGAACTACCTAGCTCTCCAGGCGGTAAATGTACAGGGTCTTTCTGAGGAGCTAAAAGATGAGCTGGCAGCTTGTGATCCTCCTGGTGATTTAGAGGCCCTGTACTGTCTTGCCATCCACCTGGACAATTGTTTGTGAGAGTGATGGTTGGAACGGCAGTCCACTAGGGCATTTCAGCATGCACGTGACCCCAACCCCATAGACAGATCAGTTGAGCCCATGCAATTGGGCGCCACTGGTTTACCACAGGAGAGGGGGCTGCTCACCATAACTTGCCCCCGTTCCAGGGCTATGGGCAGTTGGGCCATCGTCAAGCCCTCTGCCCACATAAGCTGCTAAAAGGCAGGGGCCATCCCAGATAGGGGGCTCTGGATTAGCCCTAGATACAATACTTCACCATTCTGGCATCTTCCTGTTGGCCACCATTCTTTGGGGAGAGGGTAAACAGTCTAGCCTCCAGGCGTTTATTGATTTAGGGGCTGCGGGCAATTTCACAGATGAGGGTTTAGCCCGCAGACTGGGGTTACTCCTGAAGGCCCTCTCACACCCTCTGCCTGTTTGTGTCCTGGATGGGTGACCACTAACCTCCGGCCCCATAATCATCCAGACAATACTGATCACCCTACATATAGGGCATTACTCGGAATGCCTGCCCCTATATGTCACTAGGATTCCTGAGCTACACCTCGTGTTGGACTTCTCCCGGTTGCGGGAGCATAACCCTCAGATTGACTGGTCTACTGGCTAAGTCTTACAGAGTTGCCTCAGGAGCATGGGCAATTCCCCCTCTGCCGTTACATACCCTGTGGACCTTTCGGGGGGTGCTGGAGGATTATTGTGACCTCCAAGAGGTCTTTTCTAAGCACAAGACCCAGACATTGCCACCTCACAGGCGATTCGATTGCAACATCAATCTGCTCCCTGGTGCAGCTCCCCCTAGAGTTTAGGTTATTAACATTGCAGGTGCCTGCACAGTCCTTTATAGTGTGGGTGCATTATATATGTAAGTATATATGTAATGTATGTATTTATTTCTAAGAGCTCTAAGCCTTGTGATTCAGTGAGGAATAGTCCTTGCTGAAAGCTTGTTAGAGTCCTGACGAAGGAAGGTGGCTCCCTCACTTTCTCCGGTTATTTATTTGGCCAACATGGAGATTTCTCTCCGTCTCGCTGCCAGGGCTTTGTTGGCAGCTCACTGTTCCCTTTAACGTGCTTGCTGGTAGCATCAGTCGAGCTTGTGTCTAAGCCACATGCACTCCTCTTTTTGCCCCAGAGCCTCATTTAGGCTCCTTTGATTTCCGGTCCTTTATCCATTTGGATAGTGGGCCTAGTTTAGTACTTTTTCCACCTTTGTACTGAGCCATCACCATAACGTGTATATATTGGTTTGTAACACATTTAATAAAAAAAAAATATTTAAACAAAGGGTATATGTATTTCAAATGTTTAAATGTCAACCATCCATGTACAGGCATAGAACATAAATAACAAGCTTAAAGACAGAGCAAGTGGAACCAATCACAAAAGGGAATGAGTTAAAAAGAACTGGAAACAATGACCAAATAAGGAATATGGTAATCAAAAAGAGTCATAGGGGTGTATTATAGGAGCCAGAATAAACATCAATAGGATATTTTTACAAACCAAAAAATACAAAAAAACACACACACAAAATAAATAAATAAATAAAAACTATAACACGAAGATATGCAATTTTACTAGGGATTAAAATGTCAGCAGTATATACTTACATATATTTTTAAGTATATTTTATTATAATATTATGTCTTTATAATTACTATATTAGCCACATATGAGCACTTTATCTTCAAATGCATTAAACATTTAAAATATGCACAGGTTCATATGGATTATTCTCAGCAATGCCATGTTAAAATATGAGCATGCAATAAATTATTTAATGGTGGTCCACATCATACCACTCCGAAGATTATTTTACTATAACAGCATGTCCCCTAGTGCTTAGTTCTTCTTATAACACAGTAATTTAAAGAAAATGTTATCTGTTTATAGTTACATTTAATGTTGTGGAACGTCAGGGAAACAAGTTAGTTCCTGTTGTCACTTACGTTATAGCAGCTATAAAGACATGTTCCCTCGCCAGTTTCTTTCTCTCAAAGTTAATAAGAGAAAAAATGCAACTTATCATGTTACCAAGAAACAGCAAAGCGTAAACTCCTCTGTCCTGAAGATGCTGGAAAACTTAAAATTACTGCTTTACCTCTGACTGTTACAAAGTGCTGACACTGGAGACTCCTTCCATAAACGTTGCATAAACATCTCCTTACAGAAAACTTCACCATATCAACGATAACATACTTTTTTTATTATTATTATATTTTTGCTTTGCTTTTCAAAGGCATTCATTTTTCACTTTTTCTACCCAAAACATACGTTTTGTTAATTTGTTTATTATTAGCGGGGCATCCGCTGTACAAGTCCCTGTGAATTAGCTGTTACTGTAGAAACAGTAACTTATTAAAAACAAGCGCATTAATATAAACCTGTGCACTACTGTCAGAGCTGCTGTTATAGAAAATTCATCAACAGCTTCTGACCAATCAGGATACAGAACTCAGCAGTGCTGTAATATGCCTTTTATCAAATGCAATAATCTCTCATCTCCAATCACGAAACAGAACTGGTGCATGAAGAGGCGGTCTCAGTCCATATACCTTCAGCTGCTAACCGACAAACACGCCCCTGAGCACTACAGGTATACACACACACACACACACACACACACACACACACATACACATACACACTGTATAAGCTGTTTGTTACACCCCTGTGTGCAGAGTTATTGGCAGTGTGTCTCAGTTTGATGAGTTCGGTCGTGTGTTTCACTGCCCGAAAGGATCTCCTATGCATCCTGTCAACAAGTGCTCCGTCTGGTGACCTTCTGACCTTCATCACTGACCTCTGACCTCTCACCTTTCATCATCCATCCAGATTTCTCTGTATGCCCTCAGTGGACATGAAATCACCCTCACACAGGCAGAGCAAAGGGGAAATGTTTTAGAGTGCTGCTACGAGCTTAAAGTGTTCGTTATATCATGAATTAAACAGCGTTGTCATGGTTACAATATACATCTTATTTGAACACTTAGGGTTAATCAAGTGTTCAGTCGACAAGGCCGTGCAGACTGAAACAGCGTATGTGTACAGACATATTGGCTTGCAAACTAGTTAGCCTACTGACTAGCGTGCTACCTAGCTAGCATAATAAAGTTTAATGCCCACTTTGAGCAAATGTATTTTTTAAATAATTTTAATAATTAATAATTTTAATCATTTTTTTTTACATAAAATTTTCCATTTACATAAACATCTTCATCCACCCTGAAAAAAAAACACGCAATGCCTTCTGGGTATGTCTTGAAATATAGAGTGAAAAAAACTATAAAGTTTACATTAAAGTTTTACATTAAAGTCTTACGCAATTTGACAAAAACAGGAGTCAAGTGAACTTTTATCAATAAACTGTAATTGAGCTGATAAAAAAAAAACTGTAAAAGTCTTTCAAATGGCAAAAAGTTACAGAAGTACCGTGTCAACTTTTCTTTAATAAAATTCCTTAATAATTTCTTTAATAATTCATGAGCTTTTTGTTTTTCAGTGCTGCTTTCCTACGCATCTTTAGTGTGTAAACTTATTTTTTCTACATAAATATAACCTTAAAGAATCGTATATTTATTTATTTTTATATTCTAATTAATAGTGTTCATGATTTATTCTTATTAGCTATAAGAAATAGTTTTGAGGTGGTGTGTGTGTGTGTGTGTGTGTGTGTGTGTGAGTTGCACTTCATATTTCGGAAACTCGATTTAAAAGCTGCTACACAAATCTTCTCACAAATAATTTCAAGAAGACAACCTCTTTAATAACTGTAACTCAGTAAAATCACACAGTTTGGTCACGTTAGCAGAGTGTGGTAATTTTTTTGGAATTTAGGGAAATTTTAAGGAATTTTGGTTAATTTTTTGAAAATCTGGGGAACCTTTGGGATTTTGGAAAGGAATTCTGGTAATGTTTTGGAATTTTGGGGGGAATTTTTTTTTTATGTTTAAAATGTATCTTTTAGTTTATGAAAAATTATAAAAATGTGAAATGGCATCAGATTGTAAATTTACAGGATCTGCCAATGTTATTTATGATCATGGTTGTGGTGGGGGGAGGGGTGTTTGCATTTGTATCTTTTCTTACATGTTAATTTGTACAAAATTTGACAAAAATGACAAAATCGTCTCCATTGAATTCCATTGAACTTTGTGTCGTTGATTCATTTTGTTTGTTTTTGGATTTTAATTTGTTAAATCATACCTGTGCATGTTTCTATTTCTCATTTACATCAAATAGACAAACTTCTTACGCAAATTTGTGAGAGGAACCCAGGTTATGATTCCGATGGTAATCCGAGAAGATGGTGATGGACATCGTAAGGATGGATGTATTTCGCAGCGCTGACTCTGATTTCTGATTCGTACAAAGTGATTGTGATTTTTACTGATGTGAAACAACTCTTACGTTTTTTTTTTCCTTGTAATGTCATAACTGGAACAATGGCTTTGTTATTGTTCATGTCTGTGTTCTGTGTGTTCAGATCTATTGATGCAAGTTTTTCTCTCTTCAGGTGTTAAGACTGTATATTACAAAAATAAATAAATAAATAAATCACAATAGTAATGTGTGTTTGAGCCTGTTACAGATCAAATTTACTACAGCGATGAAATGTGTAGTTTTATATGGTGTTTAAACACGACTTTGTAAAAACACAAACTGTATGAGAAAGTAAGAAGAAAGAGAAACCTTCTGGTGTTATAAAACATGTTTCCTGCTTTCCAACACCTCATTGAACTACAGAATAAAAAATTTACAGGACAACATTACCCAGAATTCACAGCATTCAGTGGGAAGCTGGAAATGTGAATTTCGCTAGAAAAGTAATAAGAAACATTTTTTAAAAAAAACAAAAAAAGGGTCACAAAACCTTTGTTTGATGCATGTACTGGTCATGATCAAAAAAGTCAGGAAGTTCATTATATTATTGCAATTTATTGTATGAGTAATTTGATACAGTAATTAATATTTTGGGCATTTATAAGCTGATTATTATTAAGGTAATTAATAAATTGTTTATTTATGAAGTCACAGATGGTGGTTATTATTATAGCTACTAAATAATATACCATATAAATAAATACATGTTATCTATCTGTTAATCAGTTACAGATTAACATAGTAAATAACATACAGAGAAAATACAAAGAATTACTGTTTTTAGTAATTACATACAGTAATGTATACATTTATAAAGTTACAGACCATCGTGATTCTAAAAAAGAAAAATAAATCAGGACAGTAGAATAAGTTCAGTCAGCAGCACAAAAACTTTTATTTTGAAATGACTGCAGTGACGCCGCCATGTTATGAATATCGTGTTTGGTTGTTGCTGGCTTCACCGCGTGCAGTTTACGCGCTAATATTGTGTTTGGTGTTTGTGCACCAGAGTCGGTGAGTTTCTTTCCTTCCTCCTGTGTGAATATTTATAACAATGTGTGTGTGTGTGTGTGTGTGTGTGTGTGTGTGTGTGTGTGTGTGTGATGGAGAAACCTGGAGCATTAGCGGAGAGAAGGTAAGGACCTGTGTGTGGAAGCTGTTAGCATGTTGCTAGGAGGCTGTTTACCTGCACAAACAGCATTAATCAGGGAAACAGCGCACTGGCTCTCTGCACTCTGCCAGTGTTCAGGAATCTTTATTAGGAAAGAAATTCAGTAGCTTCTAACGGTTCAAAGAATTGATCCAAAACAACATGAACAAATGCTTTTAAGAAAAACTATTATTTTTATGTGATATAATATTACATTATTTTTATATTATTATATAAAACCAGTCTTATATAAACATTTATGACAATTATAATGTTTTTATGAACACTGGAAAAAAAGATTAATGTAAACAAAATAGTTTTTTCTACCTGCAGTGTCTTGCCTTCAGTTTAGCTTTAATATGTAAGGCGTGAAATAAGTAAAACGTGTGTGTGTGTGTGTGTGTGTGTGTTTGCAGGAGATGAGCCAGATGTTGGACTGTGTGTCTTTGGCCTCCTACACTGAATATCCCACCGAGCGGCCGTTCATCAACACACACATCAACACACACCGTTCTGCAAAACCGGTTAAAGCGTTTCCTGAGAGCAGCAGTGCAGGTAACACACATTATACACACCACACACACACACCCACACCCACACCACACACAATACTCACACATAATGTAATATAATATAATGATATGCCTAAAAAAAACTAAAAACCCTAAAATAAATACACATGTAAATTGTAACCCAAATATATTTTGTCTGTGTGACCTCTATCAGCTGCAAACCAAAATATAAATATTCCCCTGCCTGTGAATTGCCCCGGCACCAAAAATAAATACACCAGTGACCTCTAATTTCCCTAAACCCTAAACATAAATACCCTCCTGCCTGCTAATTGCCCCAAAAGCCTTAAAAAACACATTGGGTGGGTAAATCAGAAAATCCCCAAACACAAATATAAATACACAAAACCAAATAATAAAAGTATAAGAAGAATTATGATGTGTGTTACAGTGTGAATCGCAGCATACTCGCAGTTTCTGCAGCAACTGCACTCTCTAGTTTTTATTAAATATAAATCTATTCCTATTAGATTCAACTTTATTGTCATTCTGCAGAGTGCAGAGCCAATGAAATGCAGTTTTTCTCATATCCCAGCTTTACACACTAGTACAATAACACACATTCCTACCTGAGTTTAACCACACACACACACACACACACACACCCACACATACCTGTAAACCTTGCACATGCAAATGGTGGAGAGAATTGTTTAAGGTGCTGAATGCAGCATGTGGTTTAGAGGAAGTAGGGCAGATTAAATTAAGATAAATATGAAGGAAATACAATAAAAATGAAAAAGATGAGTACAGAAGATGGGGAGTTTTGTGCAGTTCTTATGTTCAGTTGTTTGTGAGTGTGATGGCATGCGGGAAGTCTGGGTGTTTAAATCCTCATTTGGCTGAAGCGGCTGTCTGAGGGAAGGAGCTGGAACAGGTGATGGCCAGGGTGTGATGGGTCAGCGATGATTTTTTTTCTGCATGCTTCCTAGTTCTGGAGCTATGCAGATCCAGAGGGGGGCAACTTTACGCCGCTGGTCTTTTCTGCAGACCTGACGATGCGGTGTGGTTTGTGAAGGTCATGTTTGGTAGCTGAGCTACACCAGACTGTGATGACAGACTCTGTGATGACTGTGTAGAACTGCACCGTCAGCTCCTGAGGCACGTTGAACTTCTTCAGCTTGTGCAGGAAGTACATCCTCTGCTGGGCTCTCTTAGTGATGGAGCTGATGTTACTGTCCCACTTCAAGTCTCTGGTGATTGTAGCTCTCAGGAACGTGAAGGACTCCACAGACATCACGGTTCTGTTAAGGATGGTGAGTGCCGGCGGCGTCGGGAGCTTCTCCTGAAATCTAACAGCATCTCCAGTGTTTTGAGCACGTTCAGCTCCAGGGTGTTGTGACTGCTCCAGAGGACCACGTGTTGATCCACCCTTCTGTATTTGAACAAAATGCCCCTAAAATGCATATTGTATGATATTATATGATATATGCTTTGATATAATAGGGTATAACATGATATCAAATGATGTGATATGATACATATGAGATATTTAATATTTTTTAATTGTATTTTTTTTTTATTTTATATTACATTACTTTTTTGCATTTTTTTTTTATTTTACATAATACAATATGATAATGCAATATAATGTTTTGTTATACATCCTATACTGTATCGTATGTTACATATTATATATTGAATTGACATTGTATTATAAGATATAATTTAACGTTATATAATAGAATATATGATCATTATATTGTATTACACACACAAACTATATATATATGCACGCACAATGTGTGTGTGTGTGTGTGTGCGCGTGTGTATATATATATTTAATAATATTATACAAATAATACTGTATATTAATATACTAATGTAATACTAAATTGTATTATATTCAAGTTTATTAAATATGATATCACCTGATTATAATGCAATATGAAATAATATTTTGTGTGTGTGTGTGTGTGTGTGTAGCGATCCTCTCCGCTCTGCAAAACCTACAGGAGAAGATCCACAGGTTGGAATTGGAGCGAGTGCGAGCAGAGCGGAACCTGAGGAAGCTCTCGGGCGAGAATCCGCACACGGGGAACATTCCGGAAAGAAAACCACACGAGATCAGGGACTCGCACAGACCCAGGAAACAGGGTAAGACCCTGAAGAACTGATCAGGATGTGTGGTCAGTGTGGGTGTGGTCAGGATGAATGTGGTCAGTGTGGGTGTGGTCAGTGTGGGTGTGGTCAGGGTCATTGTGTTGAGGGTGGTTGTCTTCAGTGTGTAGCAGTTATTTAAAAAAAAAAAAAAAAAAAAAGAAATCTATTATCAGGTATTCATTCCTTTTTTTTTTTTTTTTTTTTTTTTTTTTTTGTTGTTTTTTTTTTGTTTTTTTTTGTTTCTCTGTGTGTGTGTGTGTGTGTGTGTGTGTGTGTAGAGTTTGCCTCTCAGTTAGCAGCAGCTGAAGTTAAATGCAATCTGTTGGAGAAGCAGCTGGACTTAATGAAGAGGACGGTGAGGAACACAGAGTCTGACCGAACAACCGTCCTCAAACACCAGGTAGAGTGTGTGTTTGTGTGTGTGTGTGTGTGTGTGTGTGTGTGTGTGTGTGTACGTACTTGCGTTTAGCGTGTCTATGAGCGTTGTGTGAGTTTGTGACTGTTTACAGGAGTGTGTGAGCGGCTCGAGTGATGTGTGTGAGAAGTTGGAGAAGTTGGAGCAGGAGTACAGGAGACTGACACACACTCAGAACAATGCTGAGTCCAAAATCCGAGAGCTGGAGTGTAAACTGCAGGAGGAGGAACACCACAGGAAACTCATACAGGATAAAGCTGCTCAGGTTTTACTCCGTTCCTGCTGTCTGTCCACACATCCATCTATCTGTCCATCTGTCTACTACACACAGCCCTGTTCTAATACACACATTTTTTTTTTTTAATAAAATGAATTACATATTAACGCTGACTCTAGTTTTTATATAACGCTTGTTGAATGTTGCTTATCAACACAAACCTGCTTTTATTGATGTTTCTTTTTTTTTTTTTTTTTGTTTCCACTCTTCCTAACGAACTCTTTGCTCTCATTAATAGATTAAATTTTAATATAAAGTACATTGATTTTATTTTTAGGCTCAATTTTCAACATCAGCTTTCTATATAACACTGTTGCCTTCATCTGATTGGCTGCTCTTCAGTTACAGACAGGCCTCGAGGCCAATCGTATTCTGATTGAGTCAGTGTCGACCCGCCCACACCGCGCCTCCAAGAACACAAAGAAGAAACTCACATCCAAGGTAATAAAATCAGAAAATATTAATCAGCGCTGCTTTAAGGCTAATGTTAGGAATATTAGGAACCTCAGGTATTACATTAATGGTGTTTGCGGATGTGTCTGGTGGAGTGGGCAGGGTGGAGGTGGGGGTGGAGTGGGCAGGGTGGAGGTGGGGGTGGAGGTGGAGGTGGAATCTGCCCTGTACTGCTGCTGGCTTGTAGAGTTACTAAGT
The DNA here is from genome assembly GCF_027358585.1 of Pangasianodon hypophthalmus. Classification (NCBI taxonomy): domain Eukaryota; kingdom Metazoa; phylum Chordata; class Actinopteri; order Siluriformes; family Pangasiidae; genus Pangasianodon; species Pangasianodon hypophthalmus. The sequence goes on from NC_069723.1 coordinate 4,709,443, forward strand.
TCCATAACTGTAGGTGATGGCGCTGTGGTTTCTCCTCCTCTTTTCCAGAAGCCTTTGCAGCAGAGACATTCTCACACACAGCCACACTACAGACTGAGTCTGGGGGACGTACCGTTTGTGGCTGGAACAGTATGGTTACCACACACACACACACACACACGCACACACACGCACACGCACACACACACACGCACACAAACTTCTCCCCTAATTTCTCTCTCTCTGATTGTTTTGTAATAAACTACGACCTGAGAGAATTATCAGTAAACTTACAGAACAACTAAACACCAGAATCTACAGTTATACCTGGAAGATAAGAATGAAATATAAGTACAGTGTTTGGTGTTTAGTTCAGTTATAGACACTTAGATACTTTATTCACTGTAACACTAAGAACAGTAATAATGCTTTAGCAATAAACTTTATTCATTATAAACTTTATATGTCTCTTGCTGTCTCTCACTCTCTCTCATTTTCATGCTGTCCGTATTGCTCTCTGTCTCCATCTCTGCCTCTCTCTCTCTCTCTCTCTCTCTCTCTCTCTCTCTCTCTCTCTGTCACTGTGTCTTTCTCTGTTTGTCTCTCTCTGTAGTCCACAGGGACGAGTCACTCTGTCCGCGCTAACGTGCAGCACGTCCTCCACCTCCTGAAGCAACACAACCGTCAGCTGTGTAACGAGCGTGTGCTGGGAGCCACACCCCTGACCAATGGGAAAGAGGCTTCAGAGCATCAGTCATGGAGTAGCTCCTCCTCTCTCCCCTCCTCCTCTTCCTGTAATGAGGAGCTCTCAGAGCTGCTGCAGGCTCTACAGGACGAATTCGCACACATCAGCTTGTGAGTTTAATCTTTTCAGTTTTATACATATTTTATATTTTAAAAAATGTTCAGTATTTAGTTTCAGCGTGTGTTAGGCAAATTTATTTAAATATTTGAATTCATATATTTTTACTCTTCACGGTTACGGTTGCTTGTAACAGTGTTGCTGTGTGTGTGTGTGTGTGTGTGTGTGTGTGTGTGTGTGTGTGTGTGTGTGTGTGTGTTTGTGTGTGTGTGAGATACAGCGAGCACCAGGAGTTGGGGAAGCAGGTCCAGGCGTGCCGTTCTGACAGATTGAGGCAGGATTTGGAACGAGAGTTAGAGAACCTGGTGAAGAAGATGGAGGAAAAAGGAGAACAGATCGCTAAAGTGCGACGACATCAGGCTCAGGTCAGCTTCATCCTCACACTCCTCACACTCCACTCCTCCTCCGTCATCACACACTCCACTCCTCCTCCATCATCACTCCTCACACTCCTCACACTCCACTCCTCCTCCGTCATCACTCCTCACACTCCTCACACTCCACTCCTCCTCCGTCATCACTCCTCACACTCCACTCCTCCTCCGTCATCACTCCTCCTCCATCATCACTCCTCACACTCCACTCCTCCTCCGTCATCACTCCTCACACTCCACTCCTCCTCCGTCATCACTCCTCCTCCATCATCACTCCTCACACTCCACTCCTCCTCCGTCATCACTCCTCACACTCCACTCCTCCTCCGTCCTCCTCCGTCATCACTCCTCACACTCCACTCCTCCTCCGTCATCACTCCTCACACTCCACTCCTCCTCCGTCATCACTCCTCGTCCGTCATCACTCCTCACACTCCACTCCTCCTCCGTCATCACTCCTCACACTCCACTCCTCCTCCGTCATCACTCCTCCTCCGTCATCACTCCTCACACTCCACTCCTCCACGTCATCACTCCTCCTCCGTCATCACTCCTCACACTCCTCCACGTCATCACTCCTCCTCCGTCATCACTCCTCACACTCCACTCCTCCTCCGTCCTCCTCCGTCATCACTCCTCACACTCCACTCCTCCTCCGTCATCACTCCTCACACTCCACTCCTCCTCCGTCATCACTCCTCGTCCGTCATCACTCCTCACACTCCACTCCTCCTCCGTCATCACTCCTCACACTCCACTCCTCCTCCGTCATCACTCCTCACACTCCACTCCTCCTCCGTCATCACTCCTCACACTCCACTCCTCCTCCGTCATCACTCCTCCTCCGTCATCACTCCTCACACTCCACTCCTCCACGTCATCACTCCTCCTCCGTCATCACTCCTCACACTCCTCCACGTCATCACTCCTCCTCCGTCATCACTCCTCACACTCCACTCCTCCTCCGTCATCACTCCTCACACTCCACTCCTCCTCCGTCATCACTCCTCCTCCGTCATCACTCCTCACACTCCACTCCTCCTCCGTCATCACTCCTCACACTCCACTCCTCCTCCGTCATCACACCTCACATACCTCACACTCCACTCCTCCTCCGTCATCACACCTCACATACCTCACACTCCACTCCTCCTCCGTCATCACACCTCACATACCTCACACTCCACTCCTCCTCTGTCATCACTCCTCACACAGAAAGAAATTACTGATGCGGTGGAACTTCATATCGCAAAAGTCATGGTCTCCATTTAGCCTGTCGAGAAAGGAGGAGTCTTAAAGTTGTGCGAAAAAAGTAACAGCGCCATCTATAGCAAATAGTGGAAACAAGTTATTTTAAATATTCTTTATTTAAATAGCCTTTGTTTAAAAGAACCATTGCTTGCACTAGTTGCTATATATGGTGCTGTTACTATTCCTGCACATCTACATTTTCCATTCTAATAAAAAAAAAGACTTTGAAACAAATTGTGTAATTTTTCAACTGCATTCTGTACAAACTCAAAAAATTAAAAAAAATTGTTCATAATTTTTTTTTTTTGCAATATCGCCCACTGCATTCTAATCTCTAAAAACCTTTTATCTACAATGCCATCAAATACAATGGGTAGAATAATAATAATTACAATAATAAGATTCATAATAATAATAATAATAATAATAATAATAATAATATATGTATTTATAATAACAAATACAGATTTAAAATAACAATAAAAATAAATATAATGAAAAATAAAGAACATTTTAGGTTTGCTGTTATTTGTTATAATTAAAACAGAGTTAGTAATGTGAAATAAAAGGCAAACGCGGTCATGTTGGTACGTCGGCACCACTTTCTGGTCCTCCAGTGACACTAAAATATCCGTGAGCTGCAGTCGGGAGCAGTCCTGTCACTCACTTCTCCTGAATTTAATCATTTTAAAGTGGGAAGACTGATTACAGTATATTTCAGAGTTATTGTTTGTAACCCACTTTACACCAACTTTTTATTGCTTACTGAAAACAAGACATTTTACTGAGAAAATGCTTCACATTAGGACTTTATTTCCTGCAAAACTTTCACACATATCAAACATTTCGTACATGACATTTCGTGGATGGCTTTTTGTTGCTTGAAGTGTGTACAGAATACACTCCCGGGGAAAAGCTCTACTACTCCACTAGTTCCTGGTCAGCAGAGGTGTAACTGCAGCTTAAAATTGTGTGTGTTTTTTTTTTTTTGTTTGTTTTTGTTTTCCTTTTTTTAAAAAAAGGATTTTTGGGACGCAGACTTTCTTGTGTGAGATTGTAAAGAAAATTGTGTGCATGGGAAAAATTTAACTTTCCTAAAACCAAACAAGTCAGAAATCTTTAATCAGTGGGGGTATTGCTATTGTGGTGGTGGAATATGCTTGTGGTTATTTCTCAAATTCAAAGTACGTCAGTAAAAGGTTGGGAAAGGAAATTGGGAATTGTCATGCTGGAATATCCAATCAGCGCGTCAGTTGGCATTTTGTGTATTAGCAGACACTGTGTGATTAAGTGTTTGTGTCTGACAGTTGGAGAAGTTGACGAAGCAGTCTCGTCAGCGTGAAGGTGAGCTGAAGGTCAAGTCCAGACCAGGAGAGCGCAGTAAGGACAGTCTGCGTCTGCTCAAGGACATGCGCACACTGCAGACCTCACTGCGCACGGACCAACACCACTGGGATTACTGACACTCTCACACACACACACACACACTCTCTCACACACACACACACACACACACACACACACACACTTCACCAGGAATCAGGAGGGACAAGCTCAGGTTAGTGGTCCGGATACACACAGGGAAGTTCTAATCATACAGAAATCTGAGTTCACTGTCAGGAACCGTTTTTATTTCTGTGCTAAAAAACTAACACGGTTTTGTAAAATGATTTTTCTCATACGCAATAATACGGAGTGTACCACAAGTCCAGCATCAGAGGAGGCAAAAATACAAACAGCAAAACAAATGCTTTTATTTATTTCTTTTTTACAGAACATGCACACTATTATTCTCAATACACAACTAGAATGACTTGGATTTGTATTTTGCTCAGATACATATCTGTAAAGATATAAAAATATACATTACCCCTGTGATTCTGGACTTGTGGGACATGCTGCATTATTAAACCATAAAACTGAATAGATTTAAAGAAGACTGCTCATACTGAAAAATCAATAAACATCCTAAGAGAAATGTGCAATAACTGAGTCAGTATCAGGTGTTGGGAAATAAACAATGTAGGACTTGGAAATTATAAAGATGAGAACTTCACAAAAATGTCAGAACTTTATAACTATTACCTTTTTGCGACCTCAGAATTTTAGTTATCTCTTAAATAAATAAATAATTAGAGCAATTACAGCAATGCAGCACATGTTCACAGATGATCAAATGCAGGAGTTCTTATACTTCTTATACTTTCCAGTCAGGATAACTGTAACTGGGGGAAAACATTATAAAATATTAAATTGTTTATTCGAGCTAGAGATTTTTTTTTTTTTTAATTTGTGAATTTTCCACCCATAGAAACCATTTCTATTAAATTTTTATTTCAGTTGCCATTATTTATAGGGATAAAAGAGATGCTTTCCACCACTGCAATAAAAGAAAAACCATCATGGACATCTTTAAGAACCAAGGTTCTAATTTAATGTGAAAATTGCTTTAGTAGCTAATTAATTTTTTTTTATTTATTTTTTTTTTTAAATAAATAATTCGTACTACAACAAATTTAACCCACGCAGCTCTACAGCAGTCAGAAAGTTATTTAATCATTTTAGTGCATCATTTATTGTTTTTTTTTCCCTTTACCACAAAAATGGTGCTCTTTCTGATGACTGATCCTCACGTACTGAATTGTAGGTGTTTTTGTAAGACGTTTGTTTTGTACCACACAGGCCTTAAGCTGGATTTCAACTAACTCGTATCCCCTGAGTAAAAACACTGGTAGTGATTGATGGTGGATTTAAACTGTAACTGTATGTGGTCTTTGTGGATAAAATGACTGCAGATTATTCTATAAGTGAGGTTTAATGAGTGTAAATCTGTACTGCAGGTAAGCAGGTGTGTGTTTGGAGACAATGAACAGATCAATATTCAGTGATCACATAAAGTGACTTGGATAAAAGACATGCTGACTCAAAGGAGAGACACTTTATCCAAATCGTATCGTTACCATGAAAAGAATAGATCAGAATGATGTTCATTATTATCCTTATAGTAATTGCAGTGGCAGAAGAATTTTGACTAAATCTGCACACAGAGTTTTTGCACAGAAATTGCAGTTACATTCCATATCCGGGGGGCCAACATGTATAATTTTTGATCTGTTATTACTGCAGTATGGGAGATCCTTGAAAATAATGGTCAGAATGTATGCATGGCTGAAATTTTTGGGACTTGAAAAAAAACCACATGCTTCATTACTTTCGCGCCATGGCTATAACTAAGGGAACCTGTAAATTCGCTTACTCTGGTCTTGTGAGCCAACAGAAATCAAGAAGGCAGGACTTTGAGCAAAAAAAAAAAAAAAAAAAGCTTTGACAATTATTAAAGTAGCATCTCATTAACTTTTGCCTCCCTTACTGTTGCTTGGTGCACATCTGAAAATAGCTAGCTCATGCTACTCCGACGCTCTCACCTAAATCACACACCATTAAGATAAAATGTTAAGTGTATAAAGTAAGCTTTTACACTTCATAAATACAAACATTTGTGCAGCCTGCAATTAAATATCAGTTCAACCAAAATACATTTTATAATTTATGCTGTTAGAGTGGAGCCATCTCGTGCTGAGGTAAAAATTCTGTAATAAAATTCCATTTTGTTTCTCTCTGCCTGTTCAGATTTTCATGTTAGCGACGGTGTTAGCGACAGTGGCACCCCTGTGTACAGGATCAGTATAAACCCTGCTGTAAGAGTGATGTGATCATCAGGGACTTGTGATCGGTTTATTAGTATCTGATCTGTGTTTGATGGATTAATAATCTTCTCAAATTGTTATACTATATTTTAATGAAATTTTAAATTTGAAGATTATGCATTTTAAGAAACCATATGTAGGACCAACATGGGAAATTTGGAATTGTTTATTTATTCTTCAGTGATGTCCTTACTTAATCAAACATTCCTAAAAAAAAAATAATAATAATTTCCTAATGAAGTTGTAAACAATGTTTGTGTTTTTGGTTTTGAACTTCTTGCTGTTTGAGTTTGAAGTGTGTGAGATTTGATCTTTGGAGTATTTTATGCCTTAATCGTTTTAAATAAAGTATTTATTTTGTCTTAATCATGTTTTGCACTACTTTATAGAATTTGAATAAAAACACATTCAAGTCTCATTTTAGGAAATTTATTGGAAAAAAAAAAATTCACTGCAGTTTTTATATTCATATATTTATGATAACTGTAACTGGCCTTTTCTCCATGTCAGAGACAGGAAATGTCTTTTTAAAGACACAATCCAAGCTGTACATTATGTACACAGTGTTCACGCGAGGCCACGACCAGCAAAACCAACACTTTAGTACAGAATAGAAGTAAAACATAATCAACAGCGCCACTGTAATCCCACAACATTGGTTAATTCATCACTGTTATTTTTTTTTTTATCTTTTACTGGGACTAACTGGAGGGGAAATGGTGATCAAATGATAGTTTTTTTTTTTTATTATTATTATTAAGCTAGTCATGTAATATTTTTAAAGTATGATTTTTTTTGTTGTTGTGAGCAGCCCTAAAGTTACACTTCTATTATAAAGTTCATGTTTTAGACCTTTTTAAATTTTAAATCTGAATTATGCAGAAATGTTTAGGAAGGCCACTAAAGCTAAGAAAAACCACTGATAGTGAAGAAAGACCACCAATACTGTCGTTACATATGCTCTGTTTAAATAGATAAAATAACTCGGTTTTTTAAACATCTGTTAATTACATAGAATAGAGAAACATTTCTTTAAAGTCATATTTACAGTAAAGTTCGTCATGTTTTTCAAAGTGACGGGGTTGGCACAAGAGAACCTTTAATCAGTTAGTAAGGGAAAAAGCAAAAAACAAACAGAAAAGGAAAAATTCATTTCCACCTACAGATACGAAGAAATACCAGAAAATATGTTCAGTAAAAGTATGTTGTAAAAAGTAATAATTTAAAAACACACATTATTTACACGTTGCAGGAAGGACATATTGCACATGAGAGCTGAAGCTGAAAACGCATGGTCCTGTGTGTGATATTAAACTACAGCATGGAGGACTGTAAGGAAATGTGATAAAATCATTGAAACAATAAAAATTCAAGTCAGTGTGTTTAACAGAACGAGCTCGATTTGAAATGAAACTAACTCCTTTTAATGATTTTTTTTATGTTTTAAGAAATTTGGCTCATGCATGGTGTATGGAAATTAATTTATACGACTGGCTTTGTGGCTTTCAGTAGTAAATCACATGTGGAAAGCTGAGGTGGTGGCCATGTTGACGGAGGTGAGAAAGTCTTGGCACCCTGTAATTATTTTTAATCTAATGATTCTGCAACTAAATTATCTGGACAAGCAATTATCTGGACAAGCAATGACAGATCATTAGAGTTTGATGAAATAGGCAGGAGTTTTTTTTTTTTTTTAAACATTTAATTATATGTATATATAAATATATCTATATATATATAAATATATACATACATATATATACACACACACACACTGATCACCGACATTAAAACCACTGAGAGGTGACATGAATAACATTGATTATCTTGTTACAGTGGCACCTGTCATGTGGAGGGATATATTAGGCAGCAAGTGAACAGTCAGTTCTAGAAGTTGATGTGTTGGAAGCAGAAAAATGGGCAAGCGTAAGGATCTGAGTGACTTTGACAAGGGCCAAAGTGTGATGGCTAGACGACTGGGTCAGAGGATCTCCAAAATGGCCGGTCTTGTGGGGTGTTCCCGGTATGCAGTGGTTAGTACCTACCAAAAGTGGTCCAAGGAACCAGAAGGTGCGAGTGGGGAGTGAAGGCTAGGCTGTCTGGTCTGAACCCACAGAAGAGCTACTGAAGCACAAACTGGTGAAAAATTCATGCTGGCTATGATAGAAAGGTGTCAGAACACAGAGTTCATCGCAGCTTGCTGTGTACGGGGCTGCGTAGCCTCAGACCGGTCAGAGTGCCCATGCTGACCCTGTCCACCGCTGAGAGCGCCTACAATGGGCAAGTGAGCATCAGAACTGGTCCATGGAGCAATGGAAATAGGTGGCCTGGTCTTATGAATCACATTTTCTTTTACATAATCTGGAAGGCCGGGTGTGTGTGCGGTCCTTACCTGGGAAAGAGATGGCAACAGGATGCACTATGAGAAGAAGGCGAGCCGGCAGAGGCAGTGTGATGCTCTGGGCAATGTTCTATTGGGAAACCTTGGGTCCTGGCATTCATGTGGATGTTACTTTGACATGTACCACCTACCTAAACATTGTTGCAGAACAAGTACACCCCTTCATGGCAACGGTATTCCCTAACGGCAGTAGCTTCTTTCAGCAGGACAATGCACCCTGCCATGCTGTAAAAATTGTTCAGGAATGGTATGAGGAACATGACAAAGAGGCCAAAGTGTTGACTTGGCCTCCAAATTCCACAGATCAGCACAGTGAAATTCTTTTCTTTGCATATACCAGCTTGTTAGGTAGCTGGGGTCAGAGTGTAAGGTCAACCATTATACAGAGCAGAGTGGATTAAGGGCCTTGCTCAAGGGCCCAACAGTAGAAGCTTGGCGGTGCTGGGGCTTGAACCCCCAACCATCTGATCAGGAACCCATTGGCTTAACTTTTGAGCCACCACTGCCCTAATGTGCTGGGATGTGCTGGGATGTGCTGGACAAAAAAAAAAAAAACAATGGAGGTCCCACCTCGCAACTTACAGGACTTAAAGGATCTGCTGCTAACGTCTTGGTGCCAGATTCCACAGCACACCTTCAGAGGTCTTGTGGAGTCCATGCCTTGATGGCTCAGCTGTTTTGGAGGCACAAGGGGAACCTACACAATATTAGGCAGGTGGTTTTAATGTTATGGCTGCTTGGGGTGTGTATATATGAGAAAACACACACACCCATATATATATATATATATATATATATATATATATATATATATATATATATATATATATATATATATATATAACATCTAACATTATTAATTGTAAACATATTAAACTGTTATATTGATTGGATTAGAGATTCATTACTGTAATCTAATTCGTACGCTACACGAGCTAGCATGCTAGCAGACTCAGATTTAGCCTTGGGTTTGACTTTCACACCCATGTTAACATGCCTGCACACACTGAGCTGAGCTTTAAAACTGTGTGTTTGTGTGTGTGTGTGTGTGTATACAGTGTTTAACTCTACTCAAAAAGGCAACACATATACGTGATAAGGCAAATCCATATTTATACATAATTCTGTTTTCCGCCTGAGAAATGAACCTCTTCACGTGCCTCAGAGGGTGCCGTAGCCCTTAAAATTCCTCTGATAATGTTATATACAAGAAATTAGAACGCTGCTGGTGCGACGTTCCCAGAAGTCAGGAGATTTGTACTGAAGTGGCCTTAAATTCATCAGACACAGTTTACCTTGCAGTCTTTGGGTCAATCATGATGATAAACACTGAACTACACAGTGTTCAGGTAAATGTTGTATTTCTCATCTCATAAACACAGCCATAATGCACTCTGTTCCAACAGGAGCTTGTGGGGGGAATTCCGGCCTGGAAAGTGAGTGCAAGTTTTTCAGCTTACCTGAACTGAAGCAGAGTCACGTGACAGGATGAGGGATTTCAGCAGCCTTTTAGGAGAATGATTTGAACAGCTGGGACAAAAGTCACAACAATCTGCTTTGTTAAGTTACTAGTGTGAATGCTTTACTAAAGTGTGTGTGTGTTGTTGACGTTCACTAAAATCTCACCTCATCTCATGTTCTTCTCTCCTCACGGGAAGTCGCACTCATGAGGATTTAAAAAGGGACGCAAAGGACTTCTAATTTGATTGTCTTTACAGTTTAAATAAAAACCTCATTCTGTGTGTAAAATTAAAGAGCTAGCTTGCGACGATGACATTTCTACAGCGATGCTTACTCAAAGAAACATTTCTCATTTTATAAACTAACATTCAATTCTATACATTTGGATGGAGTTTATGATGTTTACAGCAGGACAGAAAAAATATATAAAATCAAACACTGAGGCTTTGTTCAGCTATCAAAACGTTAAGTAAATAATTAAAGAACATATCCTTTGTAATATTCAACAAGAAAACATGAGGCTCCGCCCCCGGCCCCACGACAAGTGAAGTGTTCTGCTTGCGCAAATGGTTCGAATGGCAGGAAATGACATCATTATCTGCAGCATATCAGCTCCGCCCACGAAACACCAGTGTCTCGACAGTCATCTAACCACATCCCAGTCTGTTCCCTCTACAACGCTGTCCTTCCAGAGACGACATAAAGGCGCAACGTCTACCTGTTTCGGAGTGAAAACATTACGCTTCCAGGAGTTTCACTGGTCCGTCTTGCTGCACTCGTCATCCAGGCAGCCGTTCATGCGGTGACTGTCGTCCCCGAATGCCCCCTGCGCCTGCATCAGCTCGTACTCCTCGTCCAGGAAGTCCAGTGAGTTGTTGCTGGGTAAACCGCGGATAGTGAACTTGTGTGAAACTTTGGTCCACTGCTCGCGATTCGCTGCCACTCGCTCGTAGAGTTCTGCAGAACGTGGGAAAATCTCATGCAGCAGCCTATCAGAGAGAGGGGGAGGGGCAAGAGTGAACAAATCAATTAATGTTCATATCAGAGCTAAGCCGTCTTACACAAAATTGCTCTCTAGAAGTATTGGCACCCTTGGTAAAGTTAACTGAAAAAATGTTATGGAACAATATGTCTTTTAGTCAGTTAGCTTAATATCACACTAAAACGTGTAGAGAAATCTATCCTTCAATTAAATTACATTTATTCTAAGAAAATAAAAATATAAGTTTTGATCAGGGTTAAAGTACAGAGACAGAAGCACTGTAGCAGGTTCTACCAGAACAAGAAGCCTGGATCAACCTACCAGATCACTTCTTTAGAACATTATACAACAGATTTTATTTGGTTTTAGATGGCAAATAATTTCATTAAATTAAAGGCAAACTTGCGATTTGGTTTAATTTTCTGTTGTTTTACCGCTTACTTCCCAGTGTAGTAATTATTTTGGTTTTAAGAAACAGTACCATGTTTATAAAAATCTACTTAAAAAATTGTTCAGCTCTTGTGGCTGAATGAACACAAATCCCCACAGCCACGCTCCAACATCTAGTGGAAAGCCTTCCTAGGAGAGTGGAGCTTATAAACTGTGTGGAGCAAAGGGGGAATAAATCTGAAAATGGGTTGTTCAAAAAGCAAATATGAAAGTGATGGTTAGGTATAATAAATATATATATATATATATATATATATATATATATATATATATATATATATATATATATATATACATATATATATATATAATTACATTGTTTAAAAACAGGCCAAGTGCCATAGTTTTTGTTCATGTTTAAGTAGAGTATCATGTGACATATGACAAATATAATTATTTATGCTATCGCTATTATTATTACATTAATTATAATAATTACATATGTATATTTAGCAGATATAATTTTAATTACCTTCAGTAAAAATATTTGGTATTTATTTTTATAATACTGATAGTAATTATAAATTAGCACCTTAAAGGGTTCTCTGGTTTACAACAAAGGATTTGCCTTAGGATCCAAGTAGAACCCAGTGAGAAAGCTAGAACCCTTAACCAGGACCTCTCAGCTGAATATTTATAAATAGTCACGTGTTTAACTCACTTGTAGATGGGCATTGCGATGTGTTCCATAAAGCTGATCTGCAACTCGGGGATGTATGCCTTCTCCCTGTCCATCATCTCACTGGGCCTGTTCCCCATCGCTTTCTCCTACAGACACACACACAAGTGTTCATACCACAACAACAACAACATAATAATAATAATAATAATAATAATAATAATAATAATAATAATAATTACAACCAAAGTCTAATACAAATTATGTGCTTTGTGGCTTTTTTTTTTTTTTCATAAAAATTTCATTTACTTTATCTCTCTCTCTCTCACACACACACACACACACACACACGCAAAGAGAGAGAGAGAGAGTAAAAGAGAATAAATATGAATGCATACACACACAAACACACCCACATACCAGATCACCCTGAGAGAAAAACTCTTTGTAGATCAGCTCCTAGAAGACAGAAAGACAAGATGAAAAACAAAATAATAAACATAACTCTGACTTTTTGACTTCTGTTGAGTTTGGATAGATTCCTGTGGCATTAAACTGTAACATAACTGTAAATAACTCATCATTGAGATGTTTTGGTCCTGTACATAAACACAGTACATGTCTGAATAAAACAGTTCCTTTAAGGTTACAGTGCAGAAGCTCAGCGAGTTCAGATAAACAGAAGAAGACACGACACTTCTGAAAGTAAAACTCGACTGCTTCGCTGAATCGAATCCCAGCACAGAGCTGAGCAGGTGAAGCCCCAGCGAGGCGTGACAACCTGACTGTAAATATAGGTGTCAAGACCAAGCTGTAAACGTCCTCCAACACTGAACTTCTGCATGTAACCTCAACATCACGGTTTCATTTCACATCCAAGTGAAGAAGGGTGTGTAAAAGGTCAAAGGTTATCCTCTCACAGCAATCTTCCTGGTGGTCTTCCAGCCCTTGGTCTGATCCGAGAGGTCACAAGAGGTCATCAGTAGGCACAACAGCAGGCTGCGGTGTGTCTGGCTCTTCGGGTTATACCCAGCTACAGGACATCGTCATCATTATTACAAAACAAATTAACCTGGATTTTATGACATAACATCATATCAGCTATTTGTAAAATAAGTAAAGCTGCTTGCTTTCTTTAAAAAGCTTTACAATTATTTTTTTTAAAAATCTGAAGCACGTAAAAAACGACTTGCACATAACCAAAGCTTCTGCACAAAAATCACACTTTCATTGCAAATATAATAGTGTATAAAGTATAAATATAATAAAAATCAAATATAAAAAATATTTTAAAAATACAATCAAGTCTCTTTATATGTAAACAATAAAAAAATAAAATAAAAATCTTCCAAATTAAATTCCAATCTTTTCCATTTGTGACAGGATCGGCTCAGGTTCTTTCATTTTTTCCCTCTGATATATGATCTACCTTTTTTTTCTGGTTTCAGCCCAATACTGATCACGGGTATGGGATCAGTGCTGGATCTAATACAAATATAATTATAAAAACTTGCAAAGCTTAATTTATTTTAGTATCTTACATGGCTTAGCTGGAATTAATCTAAAATACAGCTGAATATCCATGTTGTAGTGACACTGTAGTTATTCCCGCTTTCTGTTTTTTCCAACAAGTGTGTGTTGCCATCACACAGCATTTATCCAGTATAAAAACCTGATTGGTTCTATAGTGAAGTGTGTGTTTTACCCTCTGCCATCTTCTGCAGGTCTTTAAAGATGCGCAGGTGATGAGCCAAATCAGTGGCCAGAATAATGTCTCTCATCAGGTCCAGCATCCTCTGGTAGTCCTGACAACCACAACACCACACCGCACTTATTAAAACACTTAACACTAAAGCTCACTTCACTTGAGGTTATTTAACACTCATCAGTTAACATCAACTTCACCATTAACACACCATCACTAACATTATCAATACATAACTAACAATCTATAAGTATTAATTATTGCTTTTTTAAATAATAAACCATTTAAGCAAATAATCAGTACATTTGTTAACTGTTCATTCCATCTGTGAGTAAAATAAATCCTACACTGAGTGACATGAACAAGTTCGGATCATTTAGGAACATACTGTCAAAACGATGATGATTTCCCAACAAACCTTTCTTTCTCTTGAGTCTATCTTCACAATGAAATATACATTTTAATTCTAACATCAATACAACACTAGTTTTGGCTTCATTAAGTATGCAAATTTTTGCATATTGTATTAGGCAAAACAATAGAACTAAAAATTGAGATATCTATTGTTAAAAAAATACTGTTCATCTGTAGCATGATGTCATAAATAGTTGTATTTATCATTATATGTTTTTAAAACAAACAAAAAATAAATAATACTGAAACCATGAAATAATGTCCGGTTGCTTCTACTGCTAACACTAAACACACTTTCAGATTAGTGTAAAATCATGTAGTCTAGAGCTGTACTGGTTTATAATAATAAAGTCAAATCAGTGAAATTAGGAGTTTGGAGCTCCACTGTGTAATAAATACTGTTTAAAGAACAAGGTGTACCTTTCTGGAGAACTTTTCAAAGATGTTGCAGCCATGTGTGTTCAGGATGGCGATGGCCTGAGCAAAGTGATGTCTCTGTTCAAACACACACACACACACAGAATGTTGCTCACAAAGAAGTCCACTAGAGGACACCAGAGTTCCACGAGTGATGATGTTCACCCGGCCCACTGTTATCTGTCTAAACACACTCTTACAAAATGACTTTAATTTGACACAGGTGTTTAACGCGGTTCTAATGTTCTACCTGTTCTCAAGTGTTCAAGCAATTCGCTCTTCTTCTCTCAAATCAGAAAATCCCAGTAATGAGGTAACTTGGAAATATTTATGACTTTAGTTTCTGAGAATCTATAAAACACCACGCTGCTGCTGAATTCTGGATTGTGATTGGTCAGAAGGTGTTGATTAATTTTCTATAACAGCAGCTTTGACAGTAGTGCAGCTGCAAATCACACATTTATATGTTTACGTTATATTAATGCACTCGTTCTCATATGTTATCGTTTCTATAGCAACAGCTCATTCACAGGGACTTGTAAGGAGGACACTCCACATAAATGGATTACAAACAGTGATGTGGTGAAATTTTCTGTAAGGAGATGTTTATTTAACATTTATAGAAGGAGTCTCCAGTGTCAGCGCTTTGTAACAGTAAAGCTGTAACTTAAGTTTTTCGACATCTTCAGGACAGAGGAGTTTACGCTTTGCACTTTCTCGGTAACATGACTAGCTGCGTTTTTTGTCGTATTAATTTCAAGAGACAGAAAAAGAGAGGCTGGTGAGGGAATGACTGTTTATAGCTGCTATAACAAAGTAAGTGACAACAGGAACTAAGTTGTTTTTTAGACATTAAATATAACTATAAACAAATAAACAGTATGATGTGTCGTGTTTTAATAAATAAAAAACTGTAATCGTTGGTAAATTGGGTGGGGACGCTTCATCACACCACCTCATCACTCAATATTTTACTGAAACACACACACACTGTGTTTAATACTTAAAACAGAAACATACTTTTTTATTATTATTATTCTACTTCCAGTTATGTGTCCATAATGTTATAAATGAACAGTCCCTAGCCACTAGCCATTCAAAATGGCCAACAGGACTCATCATGACCTTTAACGATAATTGCATCTGACACATTGCTAACACACACAAGCTGAGGTTGTGCCCTTACGACCTGAAGGTTATGAGCTTAAACCCCAGCACTATTACAGAGCTGCTGTAGTGCCCTCGAGTAAAAAAATCGCTTAACTGTCAGCTGTTAGGTCTGAGATTGCACCGAATTACTCATCACCTGCAGGTCACGCAGATAAAACCATCTTCCATGTGAATATAACGTTTATATATAATATAATGTTTATATATAAAATAATGTTTACAATATAGAGCATTATAAACATTAGTTTCAATTCAGCATGCTTTCTAATTTCACACGAATGGACACTTGTTTAGTAAAACTGTCAGTCACGGATGTTTAGACATGTTTGCTTACACAGTGTTAATTGTGCTTATTAGTATCCGCTTACACAAAGTAAACACTCCAAATGTTCTGGATTTATTCCGTGTAACGGAAGCTTGTTAACTGTCATACACTGTATAGGATAACAACACCTCTCCACATACATCAGTTAATAATCACTGCAAAACATCCTAAACATTAACATTTTAATTTATGATCCACTGAAACACAGCAGTCACAGAGTCATGCCAATTAGCTACGTTATGATAATAACGAGTCACGAGTTATGAATGCTTAGCTCTGTTTGCACACACACACACACACACACACGCACACACACACACACACACAGTTTCTTATGGAAATTATTCTGAAAATTGTTTTAATTTAATTCATTTCAGAATGCAGGTGAATTAAAGATGTGCCAGCTGCAGAACAGTTTAACACACATTAAATGCCAAAATAAGCCTGTGTGTATATAAATATAAAAATAAGGATAAATATTATTTCCCCAAGAGGAAGTTTAAGATTATTTAGAACTACTACAGGAATCATATATAGTACATTTCTAGTTGCCAGATCAGCCCCACGTGTAATACCGGCCTGGAATAGACCACACATTCTGCAGTTGCTTTTCCTGATTTAATATTTACTGCTTTTTAATTTACACAGCATAGTCGAAGTAAATTCGTAATAATTTGGATGAGGAGAGGATCTAGCGAATTGTACCTTTCATCATAATTTTATTTATCTGAAAGATTTTATCTGCATTCCTGCTCCCACAGAATCCGACCAAACAACACACACACAGGGGAAAGATTTCTACTTTATACTCAAATTTTCTTAAAGGCATCTTACAAATCCTAATGAATACAGAATATCTAGTGTAGGAATACAGAATTATCTGGTGTAGGAATCTGTCTGTTGTGTACCACGTGGAGTAATTAAATAACTAAATATCGGCATGGCTGTGAATCGGCCGTATGCACGAGCCGCCAGGGCGACATTCACTATAACCGCACAACTGCGAGTGTGACACTGCTTTTATACAACAGTTCTATAAACAAGAAATTAATATCAAGTGACATTTCTGAGGAATTTTACGTGGCGAACACAGATAATCGGAGCAGATAACACAGTGAAAAGTCCCAGTGCTGTTATATTAAATATAAGGACTCTTGGAACACTGCCTGTCCAATCAAATTAGTGAACCAGAACTAACTGTTGTATAAAACACTACATAATTGTGTATAGGGTGTACCTTACACCTTACATATTCTTGAAGTTAGAATTCCATATTTCTCTAAACTGCTAATTTTCAATGACAGTTCCATGTTAGATCTCTCACTGCAGCAGAAGCATGTAATGTTAGCTGGACATACAGCTACACTGCACTGGCAGCCACCACACTCTCTTGCATTGTCACAAAGGGTTAATTCAATCATGAACATCAGCCACGTGGAGCGGTCTGTCACTAGAATGCAGGGGGCTCGGCGCAAAACCCTTCTGGTCCACTGCAGCCTCTCCGCTTAAAGATTTATCATCATTTGGTATGTTTGGTTTGTTTGGAATGATTTCCCTTGTTTTAATAAATAATGTCCATCTGTAATTGTGTCTTTCTTGAAAAATAAAACAATAAAAATTTGATATAAATAAAAAGAAACGGACCAAAAAAGGAAATTTGCAAGAAATGAAATACAGGTGTTATTTATCTTTAGACAAATTTGAAAAAATATTGGAAATGACTACAGCAATTTACCCTAAAAACTAAAAACAATTACAATTCAAAACAAAAACAAGCTTATACAATTAAAATGTACGAGTAGTAATTATAGATAAATCATTACATATAGGTTCAGTTGAAAGTAAACGTTTGAGTGAACACTCGAGAACACTTGAGTTTGAGTGAACACTCGTTTGTGTGTGTGTGTGTGTGTGTGTGTGTATGTATACCTCCATAACTGATCCCTCAGAGCTGTAAAGGGCTGCAAGAACAGATTTCTGAAAAATAACACCCAATTTATAAATACATCAAAAACTTTTTACATGCATCTAAAACTTTACAGCATTTTAAATGTTTACTGAAAAATGGCATACCAAAGTATTTTATATTATATTCTGTAATATAAAAACCAAATGAGGTGATGATCAGGATGCCCAAGCACAGGAAACACTTTTAGAGCCCCATTTCCATAAATACTGATTATAACTGATTATAAAGGTGAGAATAAACTGTAAAACTATAAACTGTATAAAATCTAAAGAAATATCCATGACATCACTGTGTACGAGTGTTTAATTTATCCTTTTTTGGTGTGACCGCCACATTACATTTATGTAAACCTCTATATTGACGATCATCTTCTTCTGCTTTATTATTATTATTATTATTATTATTATTATTATTATTTACCGAGGCCACCTGGAAGGAGTTGTTTGTTCCTCGGTGGTCCAGATCATGGCACATGCAGGACACAAAGAGAGCGAGGATCTCAATGTCCCTGAAGAGGAAACACACATCAGTGAACAGTTATCTGTGTGTGTCTGTGTGTGTCTGTGTGTGTGTGTGTGTGTGTGTGTGTGTGTGTGTGTGCGCGCGCACGTGTGCGTGCTTTCGGACAGAAAAGAATATTTGGCAGCGCCATGTTAAAATTTAACAGAGGTGCTTACTTTATTTTATACTTTAATTGCAGTTGCAGATGATTGCAGCTACAAATGACCAATGGTTCAATATTTTCAACAAATAAACTATTTCATTGTTTAATTAAGTGAACTGAAATGGACTAATGCCTGTGGAGGGTGTGGGAGGAGTCAGAGGCACACATTGATGACATCACATATCAGAGAGTGGTTAAAAGTCTAGTCATTGTGTGTGTGTGTGTGTGTGTGTGTTCTTACTCGAGGTAGTTGTTGAGCTCCAGGTTCTTGTAAAGCAGATAGCAGAAGTGAGAGACTGAGAATGCATGCATCCAGTTGTGGTAAGGAGGATCCCTGTAGCCCTTCTTCACCATCAGACAGAACCTGCACACACGTACACACACACACACACACACACACACACACACACAAAATTTAGCATGTCACCTGTAACAAAGCTAATGATAGCTAATTAAATTACCTTTAATAATTCCACAAGGCAATTTAATTTAATTTAATATTCTGGGCTAAAACTAAAAAAGTATTTATAATCCTCAAGTGGTGTTCCACTAGCACAGTTCTCATCCAGACTCAGGAGATCGAGGGAACTTTATTTAGAAAGATAATCGCTGCAGGTTTGATGTGATGTACATATTTTAAAGATGAGATGGTTCTAAGGAAAGTCAAACCAATAAATGCAAGAGAACTAAATTGTACCCTCTGTGAATGTTTAATACAAGGTACAGAACACACATTAGTTCTGAACTCAGGAATTATTAACTTTCATAACATGTTTTGACTGTTTACGAGACAAATAGTGATGCACACTTTTAATCGTGCTAATAAACATAACTTCAAATGCTATAAAATTTAGACCATGTCACAGAATAAGAAAACAGCAATAACATGATGAACTTCGGTGAAATTAAACATGAATAAACTGTACAACAGAGTTAAAGAATTATTGCTGATTTTGTTGTGTAAATGTCAGTATTCTTCTCAAACTATCATCAAAATCAATCCCTGGTTATAATCCACTGATCACACATATTATAAAAATATTATTTAAATATAATTATGAATTCTCATCTCTTATTTCCTCTCCCAACTGCGTGCGTGCACACACACACACACACACACTCGAGAGGAGCAGTGGAATGAGAAGGGCTTTAGGGGCTTCATTTCCATCAGTGGTGTTTATATTGATTATAACTGTGATGGTTATTATATAATAATCCTGTTACAGTTAATGTGAGCAGGTGTGCAGGAGTAATGAGACTTCTTCTGTGTTAATCATGTTTAATAGCAACCTAGCTAATAAAAATAATGAAATATAGAGATAAAAAATATACACAAAGAAACATGCTAACAGTGATTGATGGATCAACCTGATGTGCCAAATTTCAAAGAAAAAGAAAGAAAGCAAGAAACAAAAAGGTGAAGTATATAAACAAATGAAAAATGACTATGAAAGAAAGAAAGAAAGAAAGAAAGAAAGAAAGGATGGTGGACAGAGGGAGATGGAATGATGAAGAGATACAGAAACAGGATGACAGAGGGACAGCAATATAGAAGCAGGATGATGGGGAGGGAGAGAGAGAGAGAACATGATGGAGAGACACAGGTTTACCTGGCCAGAGTGTGGAGGTCAATCTTGTAGGTGTTTATGAAGCCCATATCCTCAAACATGCTCAGGATTCCCTAGAGAAAGACAGAGAAAGACAGAGAGAGAGAGAAGAATGAATGAATGAACAACCTTTCATATGTGTCTCTAACACTCACTCACTCACCCACTCTCTCTCACTCTTTCTCTCTTTTACTCACTCTCTCACCCTCTCTCTCACACTCACTCACTCACCCACCCACCCACTCTCTCTCTCTATTTTACTCACTCTCTCTCACTTGCCCACCCAATCACTCTCTCACTCACTCACTGTCTCTCTCTCACTCTCTTACTCTCTCGCTCACCATGGGCGTGGTGTCATCGGGCAGGGAGCGGGGTGTATAGGTGAACTGAGAGAAGCTCGGGTGGAGGCTGTGTACAGGTTCGATTCCTCTCATCAGCAGCCGGCTCACCTCCTCCTCAGACACCTTCATGTGGTACATCATCATCTCATTGGCCAGGTGACTGCGGAACTGAGCCTCATGTACCTTCTTATACAGCAGAGACTATGGAGGGGAGAGAGGAAACACAGGGATTTACACACACACACACACACACACTGTATGTTCACAACAGCAAACGACAAAGCGACAGGTGATTTTCTCTGTACATATGTGACACACAGTCATGATTTCAGCGACACCTGCAATCAGATTTTCTCTATTCAATGCAAATTACACACAGTAAAGTGACAAATCCAGCTTGAATAATTCCTCGGACCAATCCTCGTCCCGGGATGGGAAATACCGTTATTATGGCTTGCACATTACCACTTACAAGACACCACGAACGCAGCATAAGTTCCTACTCGCAATTAATTGAAATTGAAAATTAATTATTTGCAAATAAATTATAAGCATGGTTTCATCTTATCCTGTTAAAAGCTCTCATTAAATGTGTATACAGATGTTACAAAGTAAAATAAAGCTTAGAAGGAAGTAGCAGAGATCGTTGGTGTCTCTGGTGAGTGTACGTAACTAGTACATTTAGCTCATTTTGCTAATCTAATCTGAGAATGAAGCTAGTACGAAGCCATGCATGTAACACATAAATCACACTGATTAGTGCATTATTTAATCTGTGTTTAACTAGTTAGCTTTAGAGCTTTATATATAATTAGAGCTTTATATATAGCTACTACTGTTTCTCATCGGAACTCAATAAAGCTGAACAGGCCACGCCCACGAGAGACAACAGTAACGTCACAAACCGTCTCAAGAGTGACACACTCGCTACAGTACAGTGATTAGTTAGTTAATCCCACTCACATGGGCGATGCTGATCCCGCAGTAGATGGAGAAGGCTGTGGCCAGGTCCTCATCAAACCGGTTAAACCACGGACCATTTGTCTTATTCACCAACTCGGCAACACCAATAACATCTGCAAAGAGAGAGATAGAGAGAGAGAGATGGTGTTATAATTGATCATATAATCTCCCAATACAATAAGTCAATGTCCACATGATATACATTACAGAATACTCATAATGCACTTTGGTATTTTATACAAGCTGAAAAGCAAACTAATGAAGTTACACTTGCTGCCATTAACTGAAGCTTTGATGTGAACCATGTGAACAACCTTAAAGCTACAGCATAGGGGATTGCACCTACTCACAGAAAGAACATTTTATAGAGTGATTTTTGTTGCGTCCTTCTGCAAGATAAACACAGTCGGAGAGAATACAGGGCTGTGTTCCAAACCACAGACTTCACACTAAATAGGAAGCCTAAATAGTAATCACACCACTGGTGTAGTGGCCTAGTGTTTAGTTCAGTAGTAAAGGGTTTGGGGCTCGACCTGAGAGCTTAATCGTCAAAGTGTTAAAAGAATAAAAACTGACTGTCACTATTACTTTCGCTAGCACACTAACATCAGCTCATTTTGACTGGCTTTATTGTAGCGCACAGGACTTTTAGGGGCAGGTTTTCTTTCTGGTGTGATGACGGTGCATGCATCGTGAGGAACTCTTATGCACTGTAACTTTAAATGGACCAAATGTTATAAAAAATTATAAAATGTGTATTTACATATATTATCACTTGTGCTACACTTGCATTTCTGAAAAAGTCATTTTATCAGATCGCAGTGCATTCTGGGTAAGGTCTGCTCTGAAGTCTCCTGTTATGTCTACAGGCCTAAAGGATCTCTCCAAGGGTCTCTCACTCTCTCTCTCTCTCTCTCTCTCTCTCACACACACAGCTGGAAACCCTTCAGTCTTGTCCTGAAAATACACTCAAACACACAGAGAGCATCCAAATCAGCTCTAAACACTCCACACAGCTAATCTCCCGCTAAAAGCATCTGAAATGTTCCAAACACACACCACACACACACAAGGACACACAGATGAAGACACACACATCATCATCACCACACAAATCTGATCCCAACACTTGGGGCTAATCTGCTCCTGCTAAAAGCACCTAAACAAAACACACCCACCCACACCCACACACACACCTACCAGTGAGGGAATTATCATGTCAGACGAGGCTAGTTATTTCACTTGGCTCCTCTGGGGGAACCCTTAAGGGTTCTAAGCAGATCCTAAAACTGATGGTTTTCTTCTTCGGGGGTAAAGAACTCTCGAAGAACATTTGTAGCATGCTTTCTGGTAAAATGCAGTTATATACTCCACTATGTCACAACGCCTGAACATCAGACCCATAGCTTGCTAGAATGCTAATGTGTCGTAGCATGAACAGCCTGTATGCTAACTAGATAATCAGCAGCTAGGATGGGAGATGGAATGAGAAACCATCACCAGCTGCTCAGGCGACTGAGTTAATCAAATCCAATGTAGACTCAGACCATCTGTTTAGGGTTTATATACTAATTCAACTGTAACAATTGTTCAAAAAAACCTGCTTTATTAATCTTAATTACAAATAATAAAAAACAGTATTTGTGTAAATAGAGACACTAAAACCTCAGAGATCCTCCTGATTGCAGGTCTGTGTGGAAATCAGAGATCTGTAGACTACACTAAAAAAACATTCCTCCACATTTTTCTCCACAGTGAATTAACTTTAACACCACTACTTAGTTATCATTCATGAAACATTAACTTATAGTTAGCTAGGTTATCTAGCATGCAAGTGTTGGTGAGGAGGTTAACATGAACACCAGGAGATGGTTAGTGACTATAATTAGATTATAATTTATAAATCAATTCTAAGTTATCAAGGAATCTTGTTTTTACATTAAATTAAATCAAAATTAGCATTTGAGCCAATCAGGGGCTTCATCTGTCCAGCCTGGGGCTGTCCTTCTCACCCAAAGGGGATAAAAAGCAACATAAAATTTAATAGAACTGTTACAGAAACACGATGGTTGTGACATCATCACGCATAGTACAGGCCTCAGCGTACTTCGTGTGGAGACGATGTTCAGCTGCTTTCCACCTACAATACAAGGTAACTGTGGTGCAAATGACTTCTATTTCCCAACCTCTGACCAGGAAAAGCCAAAGAACACGCTCTCACAGACATCATCTCCACATTCAGTACAGTGAGGTCTTCACTGCGTTCTCTGCTCTGATTCAGAAACTTGTGCAGTTAAGTCTCAGTAACTGACAGTGAACTCGTCCACTCACAGCATGCTGGAAACACAATACAACCTCTTCACACTGTTCCCAATCTGTTTACTTCCATACCTCCATTCTCGTCCTTGATGGGGAAACAGAGTATGTTGCGTGTGCGGAAACCCGTACTGTCGTCCACGCCACGGTAGAAAAGTGGGTGTGAGTATGCGTCCTTAATGTTGAGGATTTTTCCCGTAGTGGCCACATGACCGGCGATGCCCTGATCTGCTGGGATACGGAACTCCTTCTGTTTACACAAAATAAAACATACATTAATAACATGCTAACCATGTGACCCAGAGTCACTGTTAACTACATTTACAGCTGTTCAGGCACAAAGAGTATCATATTAAATAATATTTTAATCAATGCTATATATCTATATCAGTACTGTATTATATCATCAGTATAACTATAAGAATTCCACTACATGCTATATGGCTGTATCTCACACACAATACCTCATCATCGTTCACTACGCCACCATCGAACACTTTGGCCACGAGTTCATGACTGACACGGTCGAGCAGGAACACTGAACAACTGAGGGAGGGAGGGAGAGAGAGGAGAAGAATAAAGAAAAATGAGAAACAAACAAAGGGAAGGAGAAATACAAATGAGAATTCTTCTGTAATTATTTATCAGTCAAGCCACCTCCTATATTCTCATTTGTATTTCTCCTTCCCTTTGTTTGTTTCTCCTTTTTCATTATTTATTCAAAAATATACAACACTCCTTTCCTACACACACACACACACACAGGACAGTGAGCGTGTTCTTCAAAGCTTACACTAATGACGCTGATGAAGCTCTTTTAAACAGCCTCATGAGAGAAACATTAGAGTTCATCATTACAACTTCACTTCTCCCTCTATAGTGTGTGTGTGTGTGAGAGAGAGAGAGAGCGAGAGAGAGAGAGAACTCTAATTGACACATATGGCCGTCACGTCTTCATTTTGTGCGAGTAGTTCCTCATCAGCCAGGGGGTTAATAATCTGTTACAGAATAACATCTGGACTGTGTCATTTTCAGAATGCACTTGTGTCTGAATGTACAAATTATAACAGCGTATTATAACAGCAAAGAGGGGATAAATCTGGAATGGGACGTTCAACAAGCACATATGGTTATGATGGTCAGGAGTACACATACTTTTGGCTATATTGTTTATCATCACTGATGCACTAACAGCTAGCATTTGTTCTTCAGCTCTTCTTAGTTCAGCTAGATGACTACCGCTTTTTTAGATACAGTTATTCTAACTTGAATAGTTACTACTCATAACTTTCTCTGGGTAAATATTGTTAAAACATCATGAAAGGAATTTGACTTCTGATGTACCCCAGTATCTGAGTAGGGTTCCTGCTCTTGGACCTGAGCAGGATCGCTGTGGCAGAAGACCCACACCAGGGTTCTGTTTAAACACTCTAAACACTGTTCAATTATCAGGATATTACCAGCTAACCATAAATAGCACATAGGTTCATATTTACGCTGTATTTGACTGTTCTGTGTGTGTGTATTTGTTTGTACACCAGAGAGTGCGAGAGAGAAACAGACTCACATCTCAGCATTGCTCAGGTTCCGAGCCTCCACAATGATCTCCTGTAGTAGAACCGACACGTCGTCTGAAAGAGAGATAAACAGGTTTGTTAGCACAGCTCTCTCTGATTATAACAACAACTGTTTAGCACGTTTTCATCTGAACTAAGGTGTTAAAACTGACCCAGTATCATCATCACATAGAAGTTTGTCTATAAAAACCACACCAGAGTGTGTAGATGAGTTCCGAAGTAACTTCATTTCCAGCAACACTTCCAGTATGTTCACACTAGTGAGTGACCAAGCTGCCGATTCATCATTATGTTTTACATACATGTGCAAAACAGAGCCACGATTTCAGCAGCATTTGAGGTGAGATATTCAAAATTCTATGTAAATTAGGTATGAAGAAGACACAAATCCAAATGATTGGCATGAACGATTCCTTGGACCAATCCTACAGCACATGTGGACCAACTTTTGTCCAGTCCCCCGCTCGCTGTAATTAGCTCCCACTGTTTACATACGAATACTTATAACTGTGTGTTCATCTTATCCTGGCATATACGACCTCCTGAATTATTAAATGTGTACAGAGACATTAGGAAAATAAATAAAGCTTGGAAGGAAGTAGGAGAATGTCTGGTGAGTGTATGTAGCTAGTACAGTTAGCTCACTTTGTCACAAGCAGCTTTACAGATACCTGGACACAGATCTGGATTAGTGGTCCATAAGAGCTGAAGATTTAGAGCCTGTGTGTGTATTGACAAATGTGCATGGTTACACACAGGAAATGTGTAATCCGTGCATAGCAGTGGAATGCTCACAGTGTTTTTTACACACCATGACATTCCCCATGCAAGGAGACCAAGAAAGATCGATAACACCACGGAGAGGATTAATAATCAACCGGGAGACGCATTGATCGGTCCTCGGATCACACTGACAGCCAAGGAACTTTGCTCCACACGTTCTGATCCTCAATATCCTCCCCACTGCATTGTTTAAAGCACTTACTGTGCATTTTCTGTCTTACATTTCACCATTGTTTCATCTACACCTACCCACCCACACCCACACACACAATCCTGGTAGTAACCTACAATCAGTTCGCATTTTCGTCTAAAAATCAGATTACTTTGCATTTGAGTAGGAGACATCTACATGTTCCCTAGTTTCAACTGCATAAAAGTACATAAAATCTAAATAAAATCTGACATCTTACATTTGGTTTGAAGCAAAATTCCTTGGCAAATGTCACATGTCAGATATTTGCGACAAGAGCAGAATGAAACCAGCAAGAAGGACAAATCAGGACAGGACCACAGACTGCAGATACACAACAACTGTGGATAAATGGTATTATTTTTAAATATTATATTAATGTTTCCCTGAAGGACGGCAATAATTATGGAGACTATGATATAAACATCCCAAAGCAGACCAGTGCAAATGTCTGCAGACCCAAAATGAAAAATTTCCATAGCTACAAAACAATTGTGTGGTCCAGGTTTCACAAATGTTCTTTCATTAGGTAACAGAATGGTTAAATAGTGCATGTTAAGATATTAATATATATTTTTAATATTAATATTAAGGTTTGCATCTTGTTTTCTGAATGTGTTATAAATAATCATTAATAATTTAATAAAAGCCCACACTTTACCCTTTATATACAGCTCAATATTTATAAACATGCAAATGAAGCTCCAGTTGAACTCTGAGTCAGAATCCGAAAAAAAAAGGTCTGATTTCTGTTTTTAACTCACCAAGGTGTGTGAAGAGATTTTTGGCCACCTGGAGCAGAGCCTGTACACACACACACACAAAACATAACAAACCAATCAATAACAGACATCCGCATATTTTCTTTGGCATTTCACTGTTGTTCTGATCTAATTAATCACCAAAATGTTCAACAAATAAAGCAATAACAGCATATAATGTATACAGTACATATATAATCTATACATCCCTAATATACATAGAGACATACACACTTAAATAAGACTTAAATAAATAAATTACTGAATAAATTAACAAAAAAAAAAAGAAAAACTATATGATTTGGACTTCAGGGTATGCTCTGACAAAAAAAAATGCAGCTATTGAGTAAATGCATATAAAAATCAATACGAGTGCACAGTGAAATGTGTGTGAGAAAGTGTGTGTGTTTCCTGAGAGAGTTAGATCAGGAGAAGCACTCAGCAAGTCGTGAGTCGCTGCTCAGCACTTTGTGTACCTGAGAGACCATAGCACTCATCCCTACATCTGTTCATCTCTCTCTCTCTCTCTCTCTCTCTGTGTTCATCCATTCCCTCATTCCTACCTGACATTCAAACTTTAGTTTCTGCTCCTTCTGGAAGGCAAGTGTGCTGGTGAGCACCGTGGAGGTGTAACAGAAACAGTGCTGGATCATGTGTTCATCTGCTGCTGAGTATCTACAGAGAGAGATAGAGACAGAGACAGAGATAGAGATAGAGACAGAGATAGACAGGAAGACAGAGAGTGAGACAGAAAGAGACAGACAGCTTAGACAAAAAAACTTCAGAACTTTTTTTTTTAATAAATCAGATCCAAAACTGCAGCACACTGTCATCATGATAAACTGATCTGTAATCTAACCTGCTGTGTGTGTGTGTGTGTGTGCGTGTGTGTGTGTGTGTGTGTCTTTCTCTCTCTACACACACTCAGAAACATCAGGTGTTCCTGCAAAAGATTTAAAGAGAAGACGTAAAACAGACGAAGGGATGAAACAAACGACAGGAATTTGGAGATGAAGTTCAGTGTCTTGACAACATCTGCTACACACACACACACATTCTCTAGAGAGATATTATTTTGTTTATCCTCAGTGAATTGGGGTCATTTGTGTGAGTGTGTGTGTGTGTGTGTGTGTGTGTGTGTGAGAGAGAGAGAGAGAGAGAGAGAGAGAGAGAGCGCATCAGTGTGAATTACAGAAAGCTACCATGTGTTACTGTGCAGATGTTACACATTAGCGTGTATGATGGTATAAATTTACTGAAAGAGTTTATGTCACTGTAGTGAACAAGAAGAGGTTTTAAAGCGTAACCTTAAATTTATTCATAGTGATATGACTATCACTGAATAACAGACTAAAGAAAATAATAAAATAATAACAATAATAAAATTTATTTGACAAACACTAATCTGAAATAATGGTGTCCTTAATGCTAACTAATAAACAAGTGCTTGGACAAACTGTCACAGTCTAAAAAAAAACCCTCATAAATTGAAAACCCAAATGACTTTCTGTTCACTATATACGCTCAATACATAGGGTATAAGGAGTGCTGTACACTCTTCTAGTGTAAAATGAAAAAATGAGGCTGTATGATTTTGTTGTTTTTACAGTTTTCATGTATATGTTCGTGAAAATGTCACAGCGTGAACCTGCACATGTCCATTTTTTAGCATGTGTTATGAATGTGCTAGGACTATGTAATTTCTTATTGTGCCCCCCGCACACGCACACACACACACACACAAACACACACACACTTACTTCTGCCCTCCCTTCTTGTTAAAAGTGCATGCTAGCGCCACCACCTGGGCAGTAGCCTGACTCACGACGGGCACACACAGCATGGAGTGAGCTTCAAACCCCAACATACTGCTGAGCTGCCTTCTCTCCTCCTGAGAAAAAAAAACACATTAGAATAAACTAAGGAACATTACACTGTTAAGCACACAGATGATATATTACCAATAATTATCCTTAAGAGAGAAAGGGGGTTTGTGTGTTTGTGTAGATTTCATATAATTTATACGTATACCCACAATATCCACAAAAAGTATATAATTACTAGCTTATAATGCCATACTCTTAATTTTAGCTGAGCTAAAATAAAATTAAATAAAACTGAACCACATTGACTGAACTGAACAGACCAGAAGAATCGTAATGCTAGGTCAATCTTTAACTACTGAAAATGCTCATTAAAGTCTGTTCCTCAAAAACAGTCCTTATTTCAGTATGTAAACAGTGCCAATGAACTCAGAATCAACCAGACAGTGCTTCTTTATTTGGATCGTTTTAGAAGAAGATGTGTACGGCAGTTTTACAGAGAGAACTATTTATCTTTTTTTTCCAAGCTGGAGGAACGGCATCTCATTGCAGTCTCACTAAAATCAGCCATGGGTACAAAACGAGTTGGCAAAGAGAAAGCTGTAAAAATTTGACTCCCAGTTCCAGTGTGTGGCTCCTGGCAGCACTCTCCTCTGGTTCTGTGCTACTGGTGGATGTCTGTGAGTTTAGTGAAGTTTCTCTCTCCAAGTCCATTCAGTCACGCAGGAATCAAGTTTCACGCCACTAGAAATACGCCTGTTGGTGCTGGAGAAATGAGGGCTGAGCAGACTGAAAATGAGATTTAGATGATGCCTCAAAAAGTGGCACAGCTGCTTAAGAGGTTTGTTGCATCTTCATGCTGGGGAAATGGTTCTGTTTATACAGGAAACACATGAAATGCAAAGTACATACCAGCAATATAGTGTACACAGGCTTTTATCACAGACCCGGCACCGGTTGCTATGAGATGCCCTTGTGCGGGTAATCAGCCTAAGCGCACTGCACCTGGTCGCACCTCTTTATAAGCCCTCCAAATGCCTCCCTCTGTGTGTGGACATAGATCTGTGCCATGTAACAGAGCATCACCATGCTACTCTGATCTCCGATTTAAAGAAAGAAAGAAAGAAAGAAAGATAGAAAGGAAGAAAGAATTAAAGAGAAAGCATTAAGGAAAAAAGAAAAAGAACTCAGAATTAAAGAGAAACTATTGAGGAAAAGAAAGAAAAGAAACTCAGAATTAAAGAGAAAACATTAATGGAAAGAAAGAAGGGGAGCTCAAAATTAAGGGGAAGCCAGATTTAAGAAAGGGAAGAAGGAGAACTCGGAAGTGCAGGGAACGTAGGTTAAGAAAAGATGAAAAGGAACGTAAGACTAAAGGGGAGGCTGGAAAGAGAAAACCTTATTTCGAGATAAATATTTTGGTCCTTTAAATTAAGAAAGATTTGCTCCATTATCATTTGGTGCCTTTAAGTTTGGCCAGGGAGAAGGTCATTCTTTCTTTCTGACACCACATCGTATCACGTAAGCAGCACTACCCTCACGAGCATTGCTCCTGTTACCAGCGTTCCAAAGCTACTTGATTCATTCCTCGGCTAAGGTGCTTGGTTTTGGTCGAGCTGTTTAGTAGCCAGAGTGCACTTCCTTGTCTGTCCTGCTCTCGCACTTGGTTCCCTTAATGATATATTGTCCTTTCGGGCACAAACGGGCCCTATACTGTGCCACTACCCACACCACGCACATAACATATAGGTGCTTCACTGTAAATTTAATTAATCAGTCTCATCAAAGGATCAGCCTCATTAAATCAGTCTCATAAAATATCCCCTTTTGAAGTTAAGAATTTTAATTAGAAAATAGTTACTTTAAATATGTAAAAGTAATTGAAACCTCAGTTTTAGTTGAGAACAATAATAATCAATGACTTGCTTTCTGCAGGCTTAGTTCTGAATAGTTTGGCTGACTTAACACGATCCATGTGACATACGTGACCACACCTCTGGTATGTGAAACTATGATAACAGGGAATAGAAACATGTCTGGGACTTTAAAAGACTTGCATGTGGTGGATGGCCAGCGACAGAAACTTGAAAAATATTTCCAATGACAAAATAAGTTCCAAAGTGCAGTAACACTAATGGGAATAACGAGTTTGGATTTTGTTTTTCCTCAACATAAATGGAGATCACTGAGTGATCATGTTAGTAAGCACAGAGTGAGATCTCGTGCAAAGATCAAGGATCGATGAAAAGAAATTTGCAGCAGTGCGCACGATTTACTTTGTATAAAAGAATGCTGATTTTAATGCAGCTTCAAATTATTCAACACACTAAAAATTAAAAGAAATAAGTTTCCTGCCCAGATGTACAGTCTTACTTAGAGTTCACTGCGACCACAAGAGGAATGCGGTTCAAGCCTTTGAAGCATCTGTGTGCGTCTCTCTGAATGAGCACAGATGCGGCCTTTGAAAGAGTTGTCCTTGTGTTGTTGCAGTTTGTTCGATGCTGATTAATGGCAATGCAGCATGTTTTAGTTTGTCTTCATGTGCACTTTACAGATTGATCCGTTCATGGATTTACTTCCTGACAGTTGGCTTCATAACCCATGAAGGTCTGGCCATCCAAAGAAGTTGAAACCAGCTGTTACGCTTACAGTTAAAAGTCAAAGTAAATTGCATGGAGAAAAAAGAAGGACAAAAACATGGAACTGGGTAGCATTGGTTGATTTTGCACCATTGGGAGTGGTGAGCATTTCTCTAATTAGAATCTCAGATGAGAGAAAAGTAGGTAGATGCAGCTAGATCACGCATGGCAATCAGCATAAGAGAGATCCATTGCAGATACCAGTTGGACCCAGAGAGACTGGACAAAGGTTGGTGAAGTCCTTTTGATGGTTTGCTGGGTGATGCATACTCGTCTTACGTACGGTTGCTGTAAAAGTACTTTAATAAATGTGCACCCCCTATCTGTGCATCCATGGTACCTATATTCAGAAGTTTGTGAGCTAGAATCCTGTTGGTGTTTCCAGAAATAGAAGAAAATAAAATGCAACGGATGGCATCATGTTTGCGTGTTGGCCTTCAGATTTCTGGTTTAATAGCTGTTATCCGATGGGAAATCGGGACGTTCAGAATAACACCACAAAGTACTTGTGCAATAAAATAAGAGCTATTTGTTCAATGCTGCAGGAGGATGAGGAGAGGAGATGGAGAAACAAAACACCGCACTCATGTGCATCATGTAATGGTCAGTTTCTTCTGTATGCTTTATGTAACTTCGTATAAGGAATACAGCTAAAGGAGCAAGCAAAGAGCTCCAATTTAGCTTTTCTACCTCGTTTATCCCTCATTGTTCCTCCACTGCTACTGCAACCTTCCTTACTGTACTGGCTTTTTTTTTTTTTTTTTTTTGAAAAAGAAGAGTTTCTGTCCTTCTATTAATATGGGCACCAGACAGCAAGCTGAGAGGCCTGTAGGGACTTAGGCCCACTGATGAGTAAGGAGGCTAAGAGCACGTGGATGGGAACTCACATATCTCCCACATCCCCAGAGACGCTGTTAGACACAGTATTACCAGCGCTATCTCTTTTCTCATATAAGAGGCTGAGTACCCGCCATTTCTCCTCCAGACTTTGCCCTCATGCTCTAGTTTCTCAGACACTAATACCCGTCCGACTGAGAGCTCCATGCACTTAACCCCAACTGGGTTGTAGGGCTGGGAGATCTGCCAAAAATATCATATCATGACATTTTCAGGCTGGATCCTGGTCCACGATATGAACACAATGTTGGTTTTTGAGACTATTTTGCACGTTACTGAAGAGAGCAACCAAAATAATTCCCCTATTGACGAAAATACCGGAAATCTTCAAGGAATCAAACGATTAAAGAAAAACAGACACACCTTAAGGCCAAAGTACCTTTTCAAACTAATTTGAATAAAGTTCACTTCCTAGCAATGTAAACAATTATTTCTAAAATGAAAACAAACACTGATAACGTTTAAAAATGTTAAATAAAACGTACATCACCTCTACTAATATCATGTTTACATAGTAAATACGTTAGGTGAGTTGGTTTACATTTTTTAATTTAAAATTTGAAACTAAGCATTACTGTATGTGTTTTACTGTTTTGGTTTTTATTGCACTTCTCTTGCCATTCTGTGTACAGCTGAGGAACGGCAGAGTTAGAAAAATATTTGTGAAGTCGAAACAAGGACCAACACTTTAACCATTTAAAACCCTATTGATGGGTATTATATCCCATGCCAGGTACAATGTCACAGCATAAGTGATGCTGAATTTTTTAGTCACCAGCTCCTCCATGTTGTCAGTCATTCTGCTGTGTTTCCAAACAAAACAAGGAAGGAAGCATACGCTAAGGAACCACCTACTCTT
This sequence comes from Pangasianodon hypophthalmus, assembly GCF_027358585.1. Classification (NCBI taxonomy): domain Eukaryota; kingdom Metazoa; phylum Chordata; class Actinopteri; order Siluriformes; family Pangasiidae; genus Pangasianodon; species Pangasianodon hypophthalmus. The sequence goes on from NC_069723.1 coordinate 4,742,949, forward strand.
GGTTATTATTGGTTTGTTTGTGTGGCTGTCAGCTTGATCTGGGGCAACAAAGGAACACTCAAAACTCTTTCAATATATCTGTATTTAAAAACAACTCCTCAGACATAAGAGATGAATGGAGGGATAAGGTGTGGCTTTATTTAAATTGTTAGTATCTACTGTATTTGGGGAAACTCTTCTGTGAACTGAATTCCGTTGCGGTGATCGGCTAAGAAATTAAGCTGAATATAATAGATTTGTACTACACTGAAGAGATATTTATCTTCAGCAAACTAAGCTGATGTAAAAACAACCTGATCTGAAATTAATTATGACAGAAAATGTGATTCATAAATACAGATCAGAAACCTATTAAATTCTGTGCTCACACATACTCATTTACTCACGCACGCGCACACACACACACAATCATTACAGATGACAAATCCAGAATTATTTTATTTCATGTTGTGTATGATGAAGTGAGTGAGATGACTGTAAACTCCTGCCAGTTTCATTCATCTGGAAATAAGATGGTAATGAATGTCCGCCAATTTAGCTAAATTATCTGTGTGTGTGTGTGTGTGTGTGTGTGTGTGTGATAATTAGTTGGTGTTGGAGATGCGAGCTGGGGCTGGGAGAGTAAACACATTCTGTCCTCTGTTAGAGCCCAGTCACAGACAGCTGTGTGTGTATGTGTGTGTGTGTGTGTCACCTGGCTAACATCCTGTAAGGTGATGGATTTCTTTTTCTCCACCACCTGCCCAAAGCGTCCGAACATCAGCTGGGCAAAAAGAGCAACATCAACAACAGCATTAAGTCCATGCTGGGGAACACATGGGGACAAACAGTCTCTCTCTCTATCTCTCTCTCTCTCTCACACACACACACACACACACACACACACACACACACACAGAGTTACTATATTTATCATCATCTATCTCTCATACTTATCATAAATAATAATAAACTTACAGGAAAGCTGATCTCTTCTTCCAGAACTTTATCCCCAACCACCTGTTTATCACACACACACACACACACACACACACACAGAGCAGTGAGACACAACGTGTGTGTGTGTTTGTATGCGTGTGTCTGTATGTACGTACCTGACAGAATAGTTGATGGTTATCCTCAGACACCAGCAGCAGACAGCAGCACTGAGACTGGGTCTCTTTCTGCAGCTATAAAACACAGAGAGAGAGAGAGAGAGAGAGTCAATCACTCCATCCAGCACTACATCACTCCATCCTTTGTGATAACACTTTATTGTTTCGTTCTCCTATATATTCATCAATGCATCTATCTGTTATTCCTCCATCTATTAAAATTACAGCTGCCACACAGACAGGAATACAGGAATACATGTTTACTATCGTAAGCCATCCATCCACCATCCATTCATGTCATCTATTCACCCACTCACTTGTCTGTCCATCATTTCAGCCATTATTTGTTACAACAGCCAATTTATTCATCCATTCATCCGTCCACCTTGATGTCTGTTCATGTGGTCATCAATTCATCAATGCGGTGTGGTGCAGTCCATTCATCCATTCATCCATGCATCCATCCATTATCTGTTAGAATAACCCATTTTTGCTCTATTCATCCATTCTAATGTCTGTGTGGTATCCCATCCATCTAAGCCATCATCCATCATCTGTTAAAATAACCCACCCACCGACCCATCCATCCATCATCTGTTAAAATAACCTATTCATCCATTCATCCATCCATCCATCATGTGTTAAACAAACCCATTCATCCATCCATCCATCCATCATTTGTTAAAATAACCTATCCATCCATGTATCCATCCATCCATCCATCTATCCTTTTAAAATAACCTATCCATCCTCTGTTAAAATAACCCATTCATTCATCCATCCATCTAATGTAGTGCAGTGCAGTGAAATGTAGTGTAGTGCAGCAGTGTAGTGTAGTGCAGTGCAGTGTAGTGTAACGCGATGCGGTGTGGTGCAGTGCATTGTACTGTAGTATAGTGTAGTGAATTGTATTGCAGTGAAGTATAGTGCACTGTAGTGAAGTGTAGTTCATTGTAGTGTAGTGCAGTGTCACCCACTGTACTGTACTGTGGTGTAGTGCAGTGTGGTGCACTGTAGTGATGTGTAGTTCATTGTAGTGTAGTGCAGTGTCACCCACTGTACTGTACTGTAGTATAGTGCAGTGTGGTGCACTGTAGTGATGTGTAGTTCATTGTAGTGTAGTGCAGTGTCACCCACTGTACTGTACTGTGGTGTAGTGCAGTGTGGTGCACTGTAATGAAGTGTAGTGCAGTGTGGTGCACTGTAATGAAGTGTAGTGTAGTGCAATGTAGTGTAATGAATTGTAGTGTACTGCAATGTAGTGAAGTGTAGCATACTGTAGTGGAGTGCACTATAGTGTAGTGTAGTGTTGTGCAGTGTAGTGCACTGTAGTGTAGTCTGCTGTACTGAAGTGTAGTGTAGTGCATTGTAGTGTAGCGAAGTGCAGTGTAGTGTAGTGCAGTGAAGTGTAGTGAAGTGCACTGTAGTGTAGTGCATTGTAGTGTAGCGAAGTGCACTGTAGTGTAGTGCACTGTAGTGTAATGAAGTGCACTGTAGTGTAGTGCACTGTAGTGTAGTGAAGTGCAGTGTAGTGTAGTGCACTGTAGTGTAGTGAAGTGCAGTGTAGTGTAGTGCACTGTAGTGTAATGAAGTGCAGTGTAGCGTAGTGCACTGTAGTGTAGTGAAGTGCACTGTAGTGTAGTGCACTGTAGTGTAATGAAGTGCAGTGTAGTGTAATGCACTGTAGTGTAGTGAAGTGCACTGTAGTGTAGTGCACTGTAATGTAATGAAGTGCAGTGTAGTGTAGTGCACTGTAGTGTAGTGAAGTGCAGTGTAGTGTAGTGCACTGTAGTGTAGTGAAGTGCAGTGTAGTGTAGTGCACTGTAGTGTAGTGTAGTGCATTGTAGTGTAGCGAAGTGCAGTGTAGTGTAGTGCAGTGTAGTGTAGTGAAGTGCAGTGTAGTGTAGTGCAGTGAAGTGTAGTGAAGTGCACTGTAGTGTAGTGCATTGTAGTGTAGCGAAGTGCACTGTAGTGTAGTGAAGTGCAGTGTAGCGTAGTGCACTGTAGTGTAGTGCACTGTAGTGTAGTGAAGTGCAGTGTAGTGTAGTGCACTGTAGTGTAGTGAAGTGCACTGTAGTGTAGTGCACTGTAGTGTAATGAAGTGCAGTGTAGCGTAGTGCACTGTAGTGTAGTGTAGTGCATTGTAGTGTAGCGAAGTGCAGTGTAGTGTAGTGCAGTGTAGTGTAGTGAAGTGCAGTGTAGTGAAGTGCACTGTAGTGTAGTGCATTGTAGTGTAGTGTAGTGCACTGTAGTGTAGTGAAGTGCAGTGTAGCGTAGTGCACTGTAGTGTAATGAAGTGCACTGTAGTGTAGTGCACTGTAGTGTAGTGAAGTGCAGTGTAGTGTAGTGCACTGTAGTGTAGTGAAGTGCACTGTAGTGTAGTGCACTGTAGTGTAATGAAGTGCAGTGTAGCGTAGTGCACTGTAGTGTAGTGCACTGTAGTGTAATGAAGTGCAGTGTAGTGTAATGCACTGTAGTGTAGTGAAGTGCACTGTAGTGTAGTGCACTGTAGTGTAATGAAGTGCAGTGTAGTGTAGTGCACTGTAGTGTAGTGAAGTGCAGTGTAGTGTAGTGCACTGTAGTGTAGTGAAGTGCAGTGTAGTGTAGTGAAGTGCAGTGTAGTGAAGTGCAGTGTAGTGTAGTGAAGTGCAGTGTAATGAAGTGCAGTGTAGTGTAGTGCACTGTAGTGTAATGAAGTGCAGTGTAGTGTAGTGCACTGTAGTGTAGTGAAGTGCAGTGTAGTGTAGTGCACTGTAGTGTAATGAAGTGCTGTGTAGTGTAGCGCACTGTAGTGTAATGAAGTGCAGTGTAGTGTAGTGCACTGTAGTGTAGTGAAGTGCAGTGTAGTGTAGTGCACTGTAGTGTAATGAAGTGCACTGTAGTGTAGTGCACTGTAGTGTAGTGAAGTGCAGTGTAGTGTAGTGCACTGTAGTGTAGTGAAGTGCAGTGTAGTGTAGTGCACTGTAGTGTAGTGAAGTGCACTGTAGTGTAGTGCACTGTAGTGTAGTGTAGTGCACAGTAATGTAGTGTAGTGCACTGTAGTGTAGTAAAGTGCACTGTAGTGTAGTGCACAGTAATGTAGTGAAGTGCACTGTAGTGTAGTGCACTGTAGTGTAGTAAAGTGCAGTGTAGTGTAGTGCACAGTAATGTAGTGAAGTGCACTGTAGTGTAGTGAAGTGCACTGTAGTGTAGTGCACTGTAGTGTAGTAAAGTGCAGTGTAGTGTAGTGCACTGTAGTGGAGTGCACAGTAATGCAGTGAAGTGCACTGTAGTGTAGTGCACTGTAGTGTAGTGAAGTGCACTGTAGTGTAGTCTGCTGTACTGAAGTGTAGTGTAGTGCACTGTAGTGTAGTGAAGTGCACTGTAGTGTAGTGCACTGTAGTGTAGTGAAGTGCAGTGTAGTGTAGTGCACTGTAGTGTAATGAAGTGCAGTGTAGCGTAGTGCACTGTAGTGTAATGAAGTGCAGTGTAGCGTAGTGCACTGTAGTGTAATGAAGTGCAGTGTAGCGTAGTGCACTGTAGTGTAATGAAGTGCAGTGTAGTGAAGTGCACTGTAGTGTAATGAAGTGCAGTGTAGTGTAGTGCACTGTAGTGTAGTGAAGTGCAGTGTAGTGTAGTGCACTGTAGTGTAATGAAGTGCACTGTAGTGTAATGATGTGCAGTGTAGTGTAGTGCACTGTAGTGTAGTGAAGTGCAGTGTAGTGTAGTGCACTGTAGTGTAGTGAAGTGCAGTGTAGTGTAGTGCACTGTAGTGTAATGAAGTGCAGTGTAGTGTAGTGCACTGTAGTGTAGTGCACTGTAGTGTAGTGAAGTGCAGTGTAGTGTAGTGCACTGTAGTGTAATGAAGTGCAGTGTAATGAAGTGCACTGTAGTGTAATGAAGTGTAGTGAAGTGCACTGTAGTGTAGTGCACAGTAATGTAGTGTAGTGCAGTGTAGCGCACTGTAGTTAAGTATAGTGAAATGTATTGTACTGTAGTGTTGTGCAGTGTAGTCTACTGTAGAATAGTGTAGTGCACTGTAGTGTAGTGCAGTGTAGTGAACTGTAGTGTAGTGTAGTGCAGTGTAGTGTACTGTAGTGTAGTGCAGTGTAGTGTACTGTAATATAGTGTAGTGCACTGTAGTTAAGTATAGTGAAATGTATTGTACCGTAGTGTAGTGCAGTGTAGTGAACTGTAGTGTAGTGTAGTGCAGTGTAGTGCACTGTAGTGTAGTGCAGTATAGTGTACTGTAGTGTAGTGCAGTGTAGTGCACTGTAATATAGTGTAGTGCACTGTAGTTAAGTATAGTGAAATGTACTGTACCGTAGTGTAGTGCAGTGTAGTGAACTGTAGTGTAGTGTAGTGCAGTGTAGTGCACTGTACTGTAGTGTAGTGCAGTGTAGTGTACTGTAGTGTAGTGCAGTGCAGTGTAGTGTACTGTAGTGTAGTGCAGTGCAGTGTAGTGCACTGTACTGTAGTGTAGTGCAGTGTAGTGTACTGTAGTGTAGTGCACTGTAGTGCACTGTAGTATAGTGTAGTGCAGTGTAGTGTAGTGCGGTGTAGTGTAGTGCAGTGTAGTGAACTGTAGTGTAGTGTAGTGCAGTGTAGAGCACTGTACTGTTGTGTAGTGTAGTGTAGTGCACTGTAGTGCACTAATGGCTGGGGATGGTGCCACCTGGGGGCTGTGGAGATGGCTTGGGGATCACATATTGGGAGCTGTACTGTAATGGCTTGGGACTGCGATTGCTGTAGTGGCTTTGGGGCTGCAGTTGCCACGAGCAGCTTCGTACTCAGGACTCCATCAGTGGACAGTGGATAGATTTTAACCAGCCGGACTTCTTGCAAAAACTGTGATGAATTTATTGGTTGCGCAATTGCACTATTTGTCCATATAGTACACAATAGAAGGGATTTATTTATAATCGCACTATCCGTTGCACCCAGATGAGGATGGGTTCCCTTTTTGAGCCTGGTTCCTCTCAAGGTTTCTTACTCATGTCATTTCAGGGAGTTTTTCCTTGCCACCGTCGCCACTGGCTTGCTCATTAGGGATAAATTCACAGTGATAAATTCAAATATTTACAATATATTTTTGTGAATCCATTTATTTCTGTAAAGCTGCTTTGTGACAATGTCCATTGTTAAAAGCGCTATACAAATAAAATTGAATTGAATTGAATTGTAGTATAGTGTAGTGCAGTGTAGTGCACTGTACTGTAGTGTAGTGAAGTGTAGTGTAGTGTTTGCCTTCTCTTAAAGCCACTCTACCAGCTCTAAAAGGCTGCGCAACACAGCTAATCCAAACACCATTGAGTCCAGCAGGAAGCTCTTGTCGTTTTGCGAATGCCCCCAGGAAATAAAACACTCACACCAGGGATCAAAACCAACTTGACGGGAGGGAGGAAAAGAAATAGAGAGGTAGGAAAAAAAGGAGAAAGAAGAAAGACAACCTCAGACTTGGGGCAAGATAAAAGAATCACAGCGCTGAGAGAAATAATCACAAAATAATTTATAGATGCTGGCAAATAAGGTGAAAAGGAAAATAAACACATGGAATAATGGAGAGAGAGAGCAGTCTGAAGTGCAGTTAAAGTGATTTATTTTAACAGAAAGTGGCAAAACAAATACTCATTTTTCACCCCAGTAAGTCGTAAAAATTCCCCCGTTATTGCTGTCAGAGAAGAGGAAAGCTCACGACAATTCCAATCTGTGATCAAACACGCATAATGAGGAGTTATCACTGTTGAGCTGGAGGAGTGACATCACCAAACAAGGAGCAAAGATCTGATTTTCGTCAAAACACAGATGTGCTCTGTGTGTGTGTGTGTGTGTGTGTGTGTGTGTATTGTGGGGTTTACACTATTACTGTATTTAATTATGGTTTTCAACTCTCTGTACTTTTGAGTTTTACTTTCACTTAAGACTCTCACTTAATATTCACTACATGTCAAAAGAAAAATTTTCTTCTATTTAAATTTTTTTTTAAAATTGGTAAATTTATATAATCTTTGTAGTTTTGGAAGTCTGAAGACAGCAGAAGTGTTTAATTAAACACCACATTCCTAACAAATCTTAACTCTCATAATCATCAGAATCATTCAATCTTTGAATTTTGTGCCTTCTTAATTTAATGGTGTGCATTTTTAAAATGTATTTTAATAGATGCAGATTTACACTCTTGCTTGAGTAATAAATAAAGTAATAAACCATGAGAGGCCATGTGCTATGTAAAGAATAACACTCTTCAGACCGTGCTGTTATAAAAAAATAATCTATGGGGTAGTGTGACACCGTTATCACCCCGAAGTTGATTATTTTCCTATAACAGCACAGTCTGAAGTGTGTTATTCTGCTTTTACCACAGCAATTTGCCAATGATTACAATTGAAATTTATTAATGTGCTTTTTATCTGTTTATAATTACATTTAATGTTGTGGAACGTCGGAGACGGTTAGTCGTTCCCTCATCAGCCTCACCTTTTTCTCTGTCTCGATGTCAACAAGAGATTGTCATGTTTTCGAGAAACCAGAAAGCGTAAACTCCTCTGTCCTAAAGATGTTGGAAAACTTAAACTTAAAAACTTACAGCTTTACCTCTGACTGTTACGAAGGGCTGACACGGGAGACTCCTTCCATTAATGGTAAATAAACACCTCCTTACAGAAAATGGACCACATCAACTATTTACAAGTTTTCTGGAGAATTTGCTGTACAAGTCCTTGTGTATGAGCTGTTGCTATAGAAACAATAACGTATTAGAACATGCGTATTAACATAAACCAGTAATTCATGTTACAGCCGGAGCTACTGCGCAAGCTGTGCGATTATATAAAAATAATGCACACCTTAGGGCCAATCACATTCCAGCATTCAACCTCACTGCAGTATAAACTGATTTTGTAGCGTATGGGACGTGACACAGAGTGTCTAAACCTCCCTTACTCATGATAAAGTCACTAACACACATCCACGAGTGGCTTATTGCTTTTGTAAAACAGTGACAAAATATTATAAAATTAATAAATAATTTGATTTGTTATTAATAATATTTGCAATCAACAAGTCTTCCATTTCCATGTTTAATGTGTTGCAACAGGTCAGTCTTTAAAATCTGGCACATCAATACAGCGTTCAGCTAATTTGATGCACTCACAGATGTGTGTATATTGAGCCATGTCAGATTTCAGAACCAAACTAACGTTTCATAATTCTATTACGTCTGTAATCTGGTATTTGTACAACGCTCTGTTTACACACTGACCTTATGGGAACTAAAGAGGTCATATGGACAAAAAACACAAATACTGCAGTACAAGGGGGTGGGTGGCTGGGGGTGGTGGGGGCTTTGGACTGGCTAGAGTCGGATGTTTGGAAAGAATTAAAAAAGATGGATGAGCAGATAGTTTAGCAAAAGAGAACAAAAGAGAGAAAGAGAGCAGGATCTAGAGTGTGTGCGTGCGTTTCCCTCAGAATGATGTAGGAATCTGTATAAACACTGATAAGGTTTTTATGCTAATGTGGCCCCTGAGACACAAGAGAGTAAAAAACTACAGAATACTGATGAGGACACACTCACTCCAGTCTTTACTAAACACACACTTTCGCCTGTCCTTTGTGCGTGCGCACACACACACACACACGCCCCTTTTAACTATACACACACTCATCTGTCTTTCATACACACACACTGCTGTTTAAATTGCAGAGTTGATTACCAGCTGAAATAAATGAATGTGAAATAAACACATGCTGATTCTCTTTTTCTGTCTCTTCCCGTTTTCCTCTCTCTCCCTGTCTCGCTCTCCCTCCCTGTCTCTTCCTCTCTCCCTTTATCTCCCTGACTGTCTTTCTCTCCCTGTCTCTCTGTTAGTTGGGCAACAGTTTGAGAATAGCCTTGATATATTAAATAAAATGTAAAATATTGTACAGCAGAGTAACGTTAAACATTTGGTTATTATAACGACAGACAGCAACCGCAATCATTTAATATTTTTTGGAGATATCAGTAATCTTGTTTACTGTTTAAAGACCTAAAAAAATCAACTAAATATTCTATTGCTGAATTTGTGGGAACAAAATGTTCTCGTGACCTGTGAGGGTAAATTTATTCTAACATCACATTATTTTACTGCAAACGTGTTTTATTTCTTTACATAAACACATCAACCTCACAAATCAAAGTGTGTGAACAGAAGGCTTCTAATTAAGTCTTCTTATACGCTTCCATCTCATAATGACCAGCAGGAACCTCGGCCCCATGACGTTCTCCATCCCCATGAACTCACTGATGTCCACACACACACACACACACACACACACACACACACGCACGTTGGTGTGGTGATTTAAAAAATTATTTTGATTTTATGTGTGTATTCAATTAATAAACAATGAATTAAATATGTGAGTTATCAATGCATTCCGACAATCTGTGTTTAACTTGTCTTTCTTCGTGTGACTGGACTGAGAGTGTACGTGACAGTTAGGAAGTAAACACAAGAGCTTCTCAAAGACGTTCCATGAAGATATGAGTTATATCCAAGGCCATCCGTACTCTAGCAGTAGCATTCCATTCCATATATGGCTATGTTTTATTACCAGTGAGAAGCTGGTTTCTTTGTTCTCCATGTAAATGAATGTGAGTATGATGCTATAAAAACTCTCGGAACCTGAGCCACAGAGAGATGCACTCTGGGGGAATACGTTCTAACTCAAGGTTGTCTCCCGGGCTTGTGATATTAAGCTTAGTATAAAAAATTTTTAAAAAATCACTTGAGCAGCTGTATTGTGACATTACGTCTATATATCTGTAAAGGAAGACACCATTAAAGGTCTAATTCCATTACATGAGTTTTCCTCCTTCCCTGTTTAGAATCATTAATGTTAATTGATGAACAGACTGCACCTCGCCGATATTCAGAGGTTAATTATTCGTTTAATTGTGGGGATATCACTTCATCTGTTCATCTCGCTCTGTTCTGCTCTCCTGAGTCGTCCTCACAGCATCACTGACTTTATGAACACTCTTATTGGTAATGCACTCATAAATTAAATATATAGTTCACCACACACACACACACACACACACACACACAAACACACGTCAGAATGGATGGGTGTGACCTTTTTATTAGAAATGAAAAATGAGGGAAAGGAAAAGTCGGATCAATTCTTCAGTGATGTTCTCAAGGATGCCTGTGTGTGTTTGTGTGTGTACAGTATGCAAGCTTTATTCGTTTTATGGAGTGTTGCATCATATGCATTCTCTCTGCAAGACAATTGTGTGAGTGCATTTTAGATATTAATTCTGTGGTGTGTGTGTGTTTTAGATATTAATTCTGTGGTGTGTGTGTGTTTTAGATATTAATTCTGTGGTGTGTGTTCTACGATGTTTGCATTCTATTTTGCATTCCCTTTAACCTTAAGTTAATTTATTAATCACATCCATCACATGAGTGTTGAACTGATGACAGGAAAATAACTCCATACGGAGATCATGTGTGTGCGTGTGTGCTATAACTCACGTAGTTGATGACTTTGAGCTGAAGTGATGCTGCGTCCAGATCATACAGCTCACCTGCCGATCAGAACAAACACAGCAATCACAGACAGCTCATCACAGATCAGAGCAGATCAAACGGTCCTCACATCACCGTAACATGAACCCCGACCCTGACACAGGGAATGTTCTCCTTTACACTCAGAGCAGGTGAGAAGGACGTGAGGACAGAATAACTTCAGCAGAACAAGATAAAGACTCCATATCTCTAGTACACACACTGAATACAGAGAGAGTGAGTGTATTTTTGTCTCTCTCTCACACACACACACACACACACACAGAGACAGACGTTTTAGCATCCACCTGCAATAACTTAAGATAAGGTACTTTCTGAAAGTTAAAAGTCTTTTATATAAAGCTTCACTACAAGATCAAATCCAAATGGTTTCTAAAAATATGTTTATCTTTATTTACGCTGTTAGTTTCTCAGCACGGAGTCTGTAATAAACTCTCTCCTCTGTGATAAGTACAGGATAAAACACTAAGGGGTGTGCTGCAGAGAGGTGGTGTGGTGAAGCAGAGTAACTGTTACCACCCTGAAGCTGAGTATTTTCCTATTACAGCACATCTCTGAGTGTTTATTACTCTTATACCACAGCAACTTACCAACAATTACAATTTTTATTTATTAAAGAATAACATCATATCCATTTTTTCAGTTTTTATCCATTTAGGGTTTGTAAATTAGTTAGTTAGTTCCTATTGTCATTTACATTATAGCAGCTATGAACAGTCGTTCCTTCACCAGCCTGTCTTTTTTCTCTCTCTTCAGGTTAATAAGACAAAACGCAGCTAGTTCTGTTACAGAGAAACCTCAAAGCGTAAACTCCTCTGTCCTGAAGATGTCAGAAAACTTAAAGTTACAGCTTTATCTCTGACTGTTACAAAGCGCTGACACTGGAGACTCGCACCGTACAGTCCCTGTGAATGAGCTGTTACTGTAGAAACTATAACGTATTAGATATAAACCTGTGATTTGCAGTGTTATAGCAGCTGTATCTGTCATTCTAAAGGCCGGGTTAATCAGCCTACAGGATCACTTTTCTTTTCTGATGAAGAGATATGATAGAAAATGTCTTCTCTCTTTTTTTTCTGTGACTTGCCTTAATATCTTGGTTAAAAAAACCTCAAAAAATGCCTTTAGTTGAGTGGATGCAAAATTGTGCATTAAAAAAGATGTTTTGTGCTTTTTCAGTTTCGAGGGCTTTTTGGCATTACTCTTATCTTCTTTAATTAAAATTTCTGTTCGGTAGTGTACAGGTTTTTTACTCATCCAGTTCAGGTCATTTCACTTCATAGTTGATTTAATTTTATGTTCCAGGTGATTGTCCTGCTGCGAGGTCAAGCACCTCCACTGAGTTCTGAAGCGTCTGGGTGGATCTGCACGATTAAGATGCTTCATGCCACTTCAGAATTCATTCATCTGCTTCTGCGTGCAGTCACATGATCAATAAAGACTATGATGATCTGAGTCCACGTGAAGCCGTGCATGCCCAAGTTGTGAAGGATGACACAGTGGTTTCAATCATTTACAGTGTCCTTTTTTTCTCCTCACATTCCTTTTTCTATCTCACTGATTCAGATCTCCTTCTCATTTATTTAAAAGATTTTACCCCAGAATTGTCGCAGTTTTATTAAGGTGATAACAGCTGCTGAAAGCAAACGTAACTTTAATTTAATAATAAACTGTGAAGCTCCACAGGAGGAGAAGCCAAAACCAAGAGCACTTGCTAGGACACAGAAGAAACATAAGGACCGCTGTCAGAGTTTTTCAGAGTTAAATAGCCATAGATAAGCAAGAACAGCAAAAGAAAAGTTAAATCAAGCCTTTAAAATGTGAAGTCCAAAATGAGGCCCAGGTACAGTTCATTATATACTCACAGGAAGTATATATGCGCGATGGACCTCATATAAACCTGGCTCTGATGAGTATAGTTCATGATGGTGGTATCTCTTCACAGATCAACACATTCTGTTTTTTTAAAGTATTCTTTAATCAAATACTAAAATTCCACTAATTCATCACCAGTTCTTTCTTGCTTTGTAACAACATGATCTTATTACTAGTTTCTTTTCTTTTATTTTCTGGTAATCCCACATTTGAACCTCAAGCACACACATTCTGGATTAGACTGTTTTTTCAGATACTGGACTTCGTTAACTGTTTAGTAAAGTTGTGTGTGAATTAAAAGTTCCCATCAATTTCTATTTTTCTTTGTACTCACTGCATACTAAGATCACAGTAGTGCACTTTTTTCACAAATAACTGGATTTTCATGAACACCACGTTTCCTGTGGAAATGCTCCTGTGAATGATGTATGAATAAATTAGCTCATATTCAGTTTGACAAATGATGCTTGTTGTTCTTCTCCTATAATCTGTCTTATAAACCATCTACAATATTCGTGTCCACGTCTGTAGGCACTGCTGAGTGCAGAAGATTCACTCTCCATCCTACAAACATACAGACACACATACCAGGAGCATGTTGAAAAAGCCATCTTCTGGCAATCACAAAATGAATGGATGCTTTTAAACAGTCTGATAAAAATAAAAGTAGCTGCTATGGGTCATGTCACTTTATCTCCATGCTGTCTGCACAGGTAGGCCTTTAGAGATAAAAAATAAAGTTAATCAAAAGAAAGAGCGAGGTCCCACAGGCACAGTGTCAGATGAAGTGTATACTCCCACATACACGTCTGAGCCATGTGCTTAACCCACATTTGTTCTGGCTGTTCTTTTACGAGCTTTGCTTTTTGTTTTTGCACTCTTGTATTTTCTTTCTGAAACACATTTCAACACATGAAAAAACGCATTCTATTATAACGTCATTTTGTTCACCACTACTCCGCAGTCATCCAATCTAACCAATCATGAACAAGTGAAGTGTTTATGCTCATTATGGACAAATTGAGCTTGAAAATGATACAAGTTTCTAGTCTCGACTGAATAACCCTAACCCTAAATAATATTCTATTCAAGTGTAAGTGGCTGGAACCTCAATTTGTGTTCATTCATAGCCAACTGGGATTCCTGTGGGGGGGCCACAAATAACTTATTATACGTCTATTGAACAAAAATGTCAGACTGAACAGATGCGGTGAAAAACTTCGCTCATCACTTTTATTTCATTTTTTAAATTTTATTTTGAGTTTCTTCTTTTTTTTTCTTTGTAGTAGTTTTTTCTGAAGAGAAGGAGAATTGAACAAATTGAGCACCTGTGTGTTGACCTCAGTGCGTGAATTAAAATCATCACAAATTTAATCCTGATTATCATTCTTAGTGCGTGCTGTAGAACATGTGATAAGTATGTATATGTAGTTGCTGATAAGTGTGTATATGTAATTAACACTTGCTACTATAGGTAAATATCTGGCTTCATACCACAGAGCTGCAGAATCTTGCGGTCCAGTTCTCTGTAGTCTTTCTCTTTCTCGTTCATGGTGTTAGCATTGAGTGGTGCATTGTGGGATTGGGTTTCTGGCCGCATCGCACTCCTCTGTATCGCCTGTACTCTTTTACATGCAACGATGAGCTGGCAGGAACACAAACACACAGACAGCATGCAAATTTATCATACAATACCAGTGTTCTGAAAGTGAATTGTGAGAGTGGTGGTTCTCAGTGTATTGAGTTTGAACAGAACCAGGTGATTCAGTATTGGTGCTTATAACGACACACCTGTTCACAGGAGATAGGAAAACATTTCACATCAAAGCCATTTTAGGTTTGAAATTCTCTCATTGTATCACACTCACTCTCATTTCTCAAACACAGTCTCATTCCTGAGCCTTTCTTTACCCTCTCTCATCATCTCCATAAGGCAATCTCTCTCCCTCTCTGTCTGTCTCTCTCTCTGTCTGTCTCACTCACTCTGTCTGTCTCATCCTGTGTATTTCTCTCACTCTCTCATCCTCTGTATGTCGCTCTGCATGACTCTCTCTTTCTATGTTTCAGTCTCTCTCTCTATCTCGGGTCAAAACATCCTGTCGAGGTCCAAGATGATCTCTTCTTGAATGCAACTTTAAGGAAAACATGAGTAAACTCAGTGTGACACACACACACACACACACACTCTATGTAGATAAGACTGTAAAATTACATTACCATGGGCCAAACACAATACCCTTATCACACCAGTGTGTGTGTGTGTGTGTGTGTGTGTGTGTGTGTGTGTGTGTACAAACGGAGTCAGAACTAGATTACATTATGGCCTGAGGAAAATATGCAACCCTTGAGCCATAAACACATTCAGAGAACGTTCAATATGGAAAAGACATCTTTGTGCCAGCAGTTCATGTTTACATTACAGTCATGTTCATGAGCAGAATATAAATAAACAGCTCAGGAAAGCTAAGTGTACTTGTACTGGTCAAAGGGAGCAGGCTTTTTTTTTTTGGTAATAAATGACTCACTCAGCCTAATCATTCAGCCCTTATACACAGTCAGTACACTGCAATATGCTACTTAAAATATGCTACATATGCTATATCTAACCAGGTAACATGAGGTTCAACCTTTACATGGGGTTAAAAGGTACATAATTCACATTACTGCAGCTGACATGAAAACAACGGTGCAGGAAAAAAAAGAGCAGGAGAATCTTCCACCTGCTCTCACTATGTGTGTGTGTGTGTGTGTGTGTGTGTGTGAGGGAGAGAGAGAGAGAGAGAGAGAGAGAGAGAGAGAGGTAATGCCGCATCCAGTTTGTAGTGAGAAAATAAAAGAAAAACATAAAAGCACCCATGCTGATCCAATTTCATGCTGGAAATAATTTGTGACACGTGTGTGTGTGTGTGTGTGTGTGTCTTACATGTTTCTCCAGAAGATTAAGGTTTTGCTCATCCTGGTCAGTGAGCTGACAGCAGCAAACCTGAACAGATGAGACGAGAAACATCAAAAGATTGAAATCAAACAGTAATATAATAACTCATGGGTGTGTAGTATCTCTTGTTCTTTTGCTATATCTCACACACACACACACACACACACACACACACACTTATCAGCAACATCTGAACTGATTCTCTCAATTCCATGTAAATTAATGGAAGAGACAACAGTAGTGGTTGATACACACCTGCAAGTGACAAACTGCAAGCGACACAAGCAACTTGTCATTTGCTAGTGTGAATGCAGGGTATCTCAGTGCCGTATAGCTGCATTGCATTCTGGGACTTTCAGTCCAGCGTTTGCTCCAATGTCTCCATGTCTATGCTAGATCTCTCAATTATGAGAAGCCGAACATTGCTGGAAACTGGCTAATGATAAAAGAAGATTATTTGAGATTATTGACGGTTCCCATTAAACGCTACTGTAACTGTGCTAGCAATGGCCATCAGAGCGACACACAACCACCAACAATACAACAGCAACCAACACTAAAATCACTAAACACCTCACAAATCTTTCAATAAAAACATATATAGGGTGGAGTCTGATTAACCCCTCTTACTCCATGTTAATGAATTCTACATTTTCCAGGCTGACAGATACCAGAACTAGATACCAGCTAGACACCAAAACACTCCTCTACTCGGTCATTAAAACAGATTGGTCAGTTGGAGTTGGAGCATTTCTTTTTCCAGTCAGCGCAGTGGAGCCGTTTCTTACAGAATCAGCCTTTTGAGACTTGGATTAACTTTTAATTTAACAGTTTACTGCATTTTAAAATTAGCTGACTGTTCGAGTTTACCTACTAATATGAGACAAGTTGTATGAGCGTTCTGTTTTAATCGACCTCTGAGTACAATTCTAAAGTCTCAAATCAGGCCTTAACATTAAAAGGATAATACGTCAATATACAGAATCTAATCACGGCTCTCAGGCTGTTTCATGAGCACGTTAAGGTGACTGATGTGACCCCTCAATCATGTCAGTCACTTATCCGGATGTTCCTAAGCAAAAAATTTTATAAAACTTTATAAATTTTAGTTGATGATGTGATTCTGTATGATCTTCCTCAGATGAGCTGTGTTATTGCAAAGTGCTGTCACTGCATTTTATTACACAATAATAATAATAATAAACATTACAATGATTAAAACGTGCCACGCCTTGCTGTTTCCGGCCCCACCCACTTGTTTAGACTCAGACCCTTCTACTGTTTTGAAAGACTGTGAGCGCTCAGGGAGTTTCAGGATCAGTTCCAACCCTAACCCTCATTATTTTGAATATCCTGAACATCCTAATTAGTTAGATTTACACTGTAAGCGCAGTCCTGGGGATTTCACACACTGTGTGTTAATCATCACACTCTTCATGAGCCGGATCAGGTGTGGCCAATTTTGAGGAAAAACACACTGAGGATTTTTTGAAGAAACCTTTGGGATATCTTGATCCTTGGTTAGGTTTTCCTTCATAAACATGTCTGAATTAACTAATGAATAAAATGTGGTTTAGAGTTCTTTATTTAAAAGTCTTTTAGTTGTAACTATAATCCTATAAACCTAAACAATGACCTTGCTGCTTCATGATGAAACGCTCTGGACATAAATTCCCTCATAAACTCAGACGTGCGTAAACATTAACGACGCCCCACGTTCGGAGCACTTTATGATAAAGATTTTATGAGCTACACGTTCCCTCATTAAAACATTACACGGTAGTGAATGAATGAGATTAAATGAGCTTTAACAGAATGAGGGACTTAAATGGGCTGACAAATGATCAGAACAAAGAAAGAATTACAACATTAATGATGAATTACTGCAACTGGAGTTTGACTTTGGACCAGCATTGAAAAGTTTTACTAAAAATTGAGATATTATTGAGAAAACGTGTGGTGACACTCTAATATCAGATATATTCTACAAGAAAAACTTCTAAATATTACGAAAAGATTTTGTTTGAAATGGAAAAGTTTCAGTGTAGCTGAAGATAAAATGTAACCCCTTTTTTTATTTAATAAAAACAAAGTGAGCGTGCTCCTAAAGCTGTTTGCTGCTCTTCAGAAAACTCACTCATGTAATGTAGTGGGAGTAAACACACAATTTACAATTTCCAGACATTCCATTTGCAAAACATTTTGGATGGAAACAAAAGCTAATAACTTTTATTGAACTCATTTACTTCCATTTCCCTAATCAGATTCATTCGAGTCATACTTTTCATTTTCAGTATGCAGGCAAAATTCCTCTGCACTGTGAGGAGGAATGATGATGGATTAAATCACAAGATTTGGAGCGGAGCGCTCACTAAATTGGCTCCAGAAATGCAGCTTCTAATCGAGCTTGCGTTTGTGCGCTGTGATAGAGACCAAACTCACCAAAATGAGAGACATGACCTTGTCTTCATCTTCATCCACCAACGGAATGATCACAACTGCAGAGAGATAACATACACAATACAGAGTATATAAGAATAAACACTCACACATTGTAAAGTACCTGTAATGTGTGTGTGTGTGTGTGTATTTAGTCTTATATTCTCTACAAACAGAAATAATTTCCCTGCAATGAGAAAAGAAACAGAAACCCTGTTCACTCCAAACTCACTCTGACTGGAAGTCTAAGGACAGCACTTAAACTTTCTCAGTAAACGTTTATGTAAATCACATATTTCTGTAGAACATTTCCACGATTATATGATACATTTTTTCAGACTGCCACCCAGTCTCAGCTAAAAGGTGGTAGCTATATTAACGTATGGTGAGATAGTTAGCTAGCTAACTGTATTCATATATATTTTTTATTGGATCTCCCTCACCACCCCACTTGATTTTCTCCCTAATTTGGTCTAAGCCACCTTCTTCCCTATACATTAGCTCAGAGACAGCCACAATTGGCTAGTGTCACTGTGACTGACAGGGGAGAGAGAGAGAGAGAGAGAGAGAGAGAGAGAGAGTATGCTCCTCCCACAGAGCTCTCTTGGCTCCTGACCTTGCAAGGCATCATCAGCCAGAAAACGTCTCAGCCGATGTGTGTAGCTATAAGTATGTTTATCTTACTTTTTCTGGTTCTTGAACCCACTCATCCTCTGAGCAGCTGAATACAACACAAACTCTGTTTGTCCCAGACTACTGATCAACTAGACCTGACAAAAGCAGATGTGAAAGATTAGCTGTAAGCCAAGATTATTTAAGCAATGTACTATGAACATACAGTAGAGTCATTAGTCACACTGTTAAAATTACATTCTCCTGGAACAATAGTTTTTATTTTCAAACAACAGCACTGATGCACACTCTATTTTTATCTTTTTAATATGCAAAATGTACATTTTAATCAGGTTCTTATCTGTCTTTTGTTTATTGGAAATGTGATGAGATTAGTGCTGTTAACGATAATAAACTCTTTATTGGGTATGGTGATTCTCTATTATTTATAATTAGCAAATGATAGTGACACCATGAGGCAAGCTTCAGTGTAACAGATTTTTACACTGACACGCACGGACACGCATGGACACCGCAGGGACACCGCACGGACACCACACGGACACCACACGGACACGCACGGACACCGCACGGACACCGCACGGACACCGCAGGGACACCGCACGGACACCGTACGGACACGCACGGACACCGCACGGACACGCACGGACACCGCACGGACACCGCACGGACACGCACGGACACCGCACGGACACCGCACGGACACGCACGGACACCGCACGGACACGCACGGACACCGCACGGACACCGCACGGACACGCACGGACACCGCACGGACACGCACGGACACCGCACGGACACCGCACGGACACGCACGGACACCGCACGGACACCGCACGGACACGCATGGACACCGCAGGGACACCGCACGGACACCACACGGACACCACACGGACACGCACGGACACCGCACGGACACCACACGGACACCACACGGACACGCACGGACACCGCACGGACACCGCACGGACACGCACGGACACCGCACGGACACCGCACGGACACCGCACGGACACCGCACGGACACGCACGGACACCGCACGGACACCGCACGGACACGCACGGACACCGCACGGACACCGCACGGACACGCACGGACACCGCACGGACACCGCACGGACACGCATGGACACCGCAGGGACACCGCACGGACACCACACGGACACCACACGGACACGCACGGACACCGCACGGACACCGCACGGACACCGCAGGGACACCGCACGGACACCGTACGGACACGCACGGACACCGTACGGACACGCACGGACACCGCACGGACACCGCACGGACACCGCACGGACACGACGCACGGACACCGCACGGACACGCACGGACACCGCACGGACACCGCACGGACACGCACGGACACCGCACGGACACGCACGGACACCGCACGGACAGTGGGATAAACATTAAATACAAAATGCTGGAATGTTCCTTTAATTCTGCTTGACGGCCGTGCGGTGGTGAGTTCCACTGTTACTGCAGTAAAAATAGAGATCAGAGCGTGGTGCTGAGCGTAGGTGGTCACCATGGCAACCAGAGAGAGGGAAACAGAGAGCAAGGGAGAGGTTAGTGTTAAAGTTGAGAGATGAAAACTTCACAGCATGAACACATTCTGTTTCCATCTCTCTCTCTTCCTCTGTGTCTCTCTCCAATTTTATCTTTCCGTCTCTCTTCCTTTCTCTGTCTCTCCAGCTCTCCATCTCCTCACCAACTCAATCTCTTTCTCTCTCTCTCTCTCTCTCCCCCTCTCTCTGCTAAGCACCCCCCTCACTCTCGCTCCTTCACAGCTAAAGTGGTCACACACTTTTAGACCACTCGCTGTAATTACGTCCTCTTGTTCTCACCCTTTCATGGGTGCATGCAAATGTGTACACACACACACACACACACACCTCGCTTCTCAGGTGGGAGAGGTGCTGCCAGGCTTGTCCTCTGCTTCTCCTGCAGCTCTGTTGATGGCAGACCGACACACACTGCTCTCTTCTTCTGCACAAACACCTCCCTGAGAGACAGACGGGGAAGGAGAGAGAGAGAGAGAGAGAGAAGAGAGACAGAGAGAGAGAGAGAGAGAAGAGAGAGAGAGAGAGAGAGAGAGAGAGTATCATTTTTTTATTCTCAGGGTTCTATGAGTCTCATTACTAAGTGTTTCCTTTTGACTGTATTGTTGAATGTATGTACATTTGTTTCTATTTATTTATTTCTGTAGTTATTTTCTAATTTGTTCCCAAAGTCTGTATCCAAGCTTTGGCAATACAACTGTTAATATCTGTCATGCCAATAAAGCAACCTTTTGACTTTGACTTGAGAAAAAGAGGAGAGGAGACAGGGAGGGAGAGAGAGAGAGATCTGTGAACACTAAAATCTCCCATGTGTCAAAAAAGACAAACACAATATACTTAAATAAAAATAATGCAAAAGCCACATTAAATAATTTTTAACTTCCTACTAGGGTTAGGGCCACTGCACACAGGAGACGGCTAACTGACACAAACTAACGTAAGAGAATTAGAGAAAAAACAATATCTACATAACTAATTGAGTATTGAGAAAAAAAATTAATAATAATACTTATAACAATAACAACTGTAACCGATATAAAGATAGCACATAATCTTTGCTACGTTTAATTAACAGTTAGCCAGTTAGCTAGCTCGGGCTCTGAGGTAATTTGTCAAACAGGCTAAAGGTTATCTGCAAAAATACAGCAAACTAGTTTCTTCATGTATAAATAATTAATGTTACATTAATAACATAAAGGGGGAGAGAAATAATAATAATTACCAGCAACCTAACAACTTTCTTACCACAGACATTATTATCGAGTAGGGCTGGGAGTGAATCCCGAAAAGAGTCGATTAGAAATCAAGAGTCGGATCAAACTTTTTCAGGAATCGAACGAACGCACGTGCGGGATAAACAGCAGTGATTGTGGTTCGCTAACGAGTCGACTCTTTGAGTCAGTTCTTTAAGATGAATCATTGAGTCGATTTTTTTTTTTAATAAAGGTGAACGCTATGGAGTCGACTCACAGATCCGAAGAGCCGAGAAATAACGGTTACAGTTTATCTGATTTTTTTTACATGTGAAATTTTGAAAGGAGAAATGATTAAATTTTAAATTTGAGAGGAAATAGAGTAAAGAGAAGCAGGTCCAAAAATACACAACTACAGAGAAAACAAAGAAACATTTCTACTTCTCTGTAATACACACCTGAGGTAGTGCTCACCTGAGGTACTTCAGTACTGAATGGTCATTAAGGTTGCAGTTTCACTGTTCTGTCTATCTGAAAAGTTTGCTGTTTTCGGTCGTATATTACTATATCATTTCATTTTCTGTTCACGTCTAAGCACACTTAACCTTTATATATTATTTATATGGCTAATAAACGCAATAAAGATAAAATGTGTATTTTAGAACAGATTTTTCAATTACATTATTATGAAGTCCAGAAAGATGGGCTGTTAATGGGACAGAACATTGCTAAAAAGTCAAAACTGCAGGAGGATGGTTAATAGGAGCCATTTTCCCCACAGCACCATGCACACGCACACACACACACACACACACACACACACAGTAGAACATGTAAAATAAATCGCCTGAAGAACATGAGAACATGGGCATGTTCCAGAGGACTGTAGAGGTTCTTTAAGGTGATTTTCCCGAGGTGCTCGTTCACATGTTAGATGTCTGATCTTCCATCTGATCTCCGAATCAAGCATGTAAGCAGACTAGAAGATGACCTAAATGGACTGGACTACTCTGACATTGTCTGAGCCACATCAAATCATTGTTGTAAACTATGTCTAAAAGCTATGTCTAAGGGATACATTTTTGGGATGTGTGTTGAGAAAAAGAAAGAATGAGAAGCTCATTACATTCTCTCATCAGGTGGAATGTCAGACCATTTTCCACATTCCAAGAGAGAGAGAGAGAAACAGACAGAGAGACAGACAGAGAGACAGACAGAGAGACATATATATATATATATGAGGATGAGGTTCCAGATTGAGAACTGTGTTCTTAATCCTCTGGTGGCAATGAGAGAGAGAGAGAGAGAGAGAGAGAGAGAGCTAATGATGGCTCACTAACCCACACAGTTAAACCAAAGTTCTGCAATGTTCCCATGACAACTCAATATGCACTGTGATTAGCTATTGCTGAAGAAACACACACACACACACACACATAGACACACACACACACATAGACACACACACAAATAAACATAGCTCAAGTCTGAAAGTTCAGGTGTGCCACAAGGCTTTAGTATTTGTCCTCCGACTTTCTGTTTCTTTTTCTTTCCATCTCTCATTCACTCTCTGCTCTCTCTCTCTCTCTCTCTCTCTCTCTCTCTCATTGCCACCAGAGGATTAAGAACACAGTTCTCAATCTGGAGCCTCAACCCCCCCCCCCCCCCCCCCATATCTCTCTATCACTCAATTTCCCCACATTTCTGATAACAAGAAATAGACTCTTTTTTTTGTAAAAAAAAAAAAAAAAAAAAAAATCCCCTCTATTCACCATGTGGAATTGCGATTAGCTCAAGGTCAAAACACAAGCACTGCAGAAAAAAGACAGGAAAAATAGAGGAAGGGAAAGCAGAGAAATAATATCACTTATTATTTAATAAGGAAGGAGACTGATTAGCAATAATCACACACACACACACACACACACACACACAAGCACATGATTTTATGAGTTAAAAGCACTCTTGTTTGCGCCATGCTAATGCTGTTTTTCTCATGCTAATGGACTGATTAAAGCCTCCCACTCCCTCTCTTCATCTCTCCATCTCTGATAAATGACAGGAAACTCAAAACACCTGCACAGGAAGAAAAGAGCTAAAAACAGAGCGACGGCATCCATGCATCCATCTCGGCTTTATTCCGTTCCAGCGCTTGCTCACTAATCAGATAAAGCGACTGGTCAAATGACATTGTTAGCGTGAACAGCGACAGCAATAAAAGGCGTTTGTTATCAGCGATTTGTCATTACAAAGACCAAAGAAATGGATTTCAGCAGGCTTCCAGGTGCTTTGATTACTGTGTGTGTGTGTGTGTGTGTGTGTGTGTGTATGAATTTATTACTAATGGACTGATATTGTTTGAATTAAATCCAGGCCAGACAGCCAATACAAACGCCTCATTTTATTTATCTGATTACTGATTTTAGCGTTTCATTTAATTTAAATAAACATTAAAAATGTTAAACGCAGAATGTGTCCTAAACACCAGTGAGAAAAAGTCAGTGAGTCACATGAAAAGACAACGGGCCTAGTTTATCACTTTTTCAGAAAAGTTGTCTGTAAATGTTTTCAAACTTAAAATTGCCACCAGATTTAAAAAAGTTTTGAGGATTTTCTCCGTACTTGTGTGCGTTCATGACACAGCTGATTTCCATTTAGCCCCACCCACAAAACTCCGTAAAAGGCACAGAGCTCACAGAGAGCTAAAAAAGTGAAAAAATGGTGACTAAACAGTGAAAGACTGCCTCCTAATTGCGGCATGTACTAAGTCTGCCAGTAATGCAGCTCAGCCAGTAATGCAGCTCAGCCCCTGCAGTGTGTTGGCTACCACAGACACACACTAACTCCTCCTCCTTTTTCAGGGTGCCATTACTTTTGTCCTCAAAGAACATAGAAACTTGACAGTGTAAGCTGTGTATTAAATCATAGTAACTCATCGACAATTATATGATTTCAAGATGATCAGTCAAGGTTCACATTAGTGAGTTTACACAAATTTACACAAACTCAGGAGAGAAACATATGATACAAACTAACAACATTTCCCAACTAACTAACAACATTTCTTGTGTAAATGCTTCTGCAAATGTTTTATGAATAAACTCATTCCACTCACAAATGGTCCTGTTTTATTGCGTACTTTCTAATAAACAACAGCTTTGAGAACCTCCATGTACTAATAAAAGAAACCTCGAACTGTTAGAATGTGCTAATTTACTGAGAGGTTCTAGGGAAGTGTTGGGCGTTTCCATGGTAATGTGTTCACTGGTGTAGCACTATAGCAAATTTAACACATTATTCTGTTTAAATATTAACGTGTTGTAATATAGAAATAAATAAGGAGTAAATTTTGATCATCACTATGCAGTGAGGTGCTTTAGTAGTGTGCATTATGGGTAACAATAAAGTGCACTATGTAGGGAATACGATAGAACACTAAATAGTGCACAATATAGTAACTAGGGAGGAAATTGAGACACGTCTCTGGAGTTTGCGCTGTTGTGACTTTCCCTCAGGTCACTGAAAAAACCCCAGAACAACAAGGAGGATGTAAATGAGTCTGTTCTGGTGTTCAGACCTCACCTGTGAAAAGGAAACAAGGAGCAGCAATATCAGAAGCGAATGAAATGTCATACCTGTTTTTTGGAGTGTGACAGAACCGATGATTCATGTGAAAAAGGGCTTTTTATTTTTAGCTTCCGCCTCTCGCAGGTTTCCAAGGAAACCAGTTCTCTGTCTCTATGAAGACGGCCAGTGCTGCTGTATGAAATGGCAATTAGCCACACGTCATAGCAGGAATCATTTTAATTTAGATTGTAATGATTAGTCCGTCTGAAACAGGAAAGAGTTTAAATGTGCTAAATAGACTTCTGAAAACATTCTGAGTATATTTTCCTCATATTGTAGATTTAGTGGTGGATCAAAGGTAAGTGAGATCTCAGTTGCTTTTTAAGTTATTTTAAATAAAATCATCCACCAAATGAAGAAATGTAAATGTTCTGGATAAGAAAAGAATGAAAAACAGAGCGACAGAACCCACGTGTGTGTCTCGGCTTTATCCCGTTCTCGCTACTCAGATAAAGCAACTGGTCGAATGACGCTCTTAGTGTGAATAAAAGGCGTTAAAAGGCATTTTTATCAGCGATTTGTCATTACAAAGAACAAAGAAATGAATTTCAGCAGCCTTCCAGATGCTTTGATTACTGTGTGTGTATGTGTGTATGTGTGTGCGTGTGTGCGCGTGAGTGAATGAATTTAATGCTAATGAAATGATATTGTTTGAAATACATCCAGTCCAGACTCAAACGCTTCATCTTATTTATCTAATTTGACCTTTTCTTTGCTTTCTCAGATTCAAACAAACAAACAAACAAACAAACAAATAAATAAATAAATAAATGATACATGTAGGGTCTAAGTTTATGTTCACATTTCTCTAAATATATAAGTAAAAAAATGGGCAAACAAAAATTATAATAATTAATAATCCATAAATCAAATAATTCATAATTCATAAATCAAAATCCTGTTTACACACCATCTAATCCAGTTTTTAAATCTGTTTTGAGGCAGTACATTTAATTTAAATATTAATCCACGTGTTCCTATACTTCCAATTAATCTGACAACAGCTTCAGATGTGTTTCCGCTTACTAATGTGTCTAGATAATTGTACTTATATATATATATATATATATATATATATATATATATATATATATATATATATATATATATATACATATATATATATATATATATTAAACTTGATCTGTTTTTGTAGCGCACCATCTTTTTACATCAAAGTATGATTTCACCAACTCTTTCAAACACAAGATTAAATTAAGACTAAATGTTTCCGCAGGATCAGGAATTCCCATCTTTCCAGTAGTGGCAGTTTGATAGATAAATAATTACAGTGGAATTAAGAAATGTCAAGTGGACTGCTGATGTTTACTGACAAGGAGATTAGAGCCGCCCTTAAACTGGGAGAGAGAGAGAGAGAGAGAGAGAGAGATAAAGAGAAGGATGAGAGATAGAGAATGAGAGAGGGATGAACAAGAGAGAGAGAGAGGGAGAGAAAGAGAGATAAAGAAAGAGAGGGATGAGAGATAGAAATATAGAGAGAGAGATGAGAGTGGAGGATGAGTGGAAGATGAGAGTTTGAGTGCAGGTACTCAGGTTTCAGGTTTCCGACACACACTGCGAGAAGTAATCCTTCACAGTCGAGCTTTGATCCCCGCTGAGCCTCTTATAGCACTTTGTGTGTGTGTGTTTGTGCATGTGTGTGAGTGTGTGTGTACAGGCAGGATGACTTTTCAAAGATGACTCAATTTGAGGAACACTTACTTTCCAGTTGAAACACGGTGGATTTTTCTTTCGTTTTTTAAAAAAAGTGCTTTGATTTTTGTTTAAAGCAGGCTAGCTTTTAAATGGGAGAGAAAGAACAGCCGTCATCTGTTTGCATCAAAGAGAAGTGACACATCACTGACGCTGTGTGAGTGTGTGTCTTTATTATTAACACTGAGCAAATAATATGTTAAAATTTTAATAAATTATTATTAAAAGGAGTTTATTACCTCTCAGCTGCACTAATGCACATATCAATTATATCAATTATATCAATTATATCTTAAATCACTATTAAGATAACTGTGTGTGTGTGTGTGTGTGTGTGTGTGTGTGTGACCTCCAGCTTCATTACTGCTCACTGGACAGACTCCAGACACTTAATCAATCCTGTCCATTTTAATAAATCAGCAGTGGGGACGTCTTCACTCAGTCGATCCCTGCACACAATTGGGATGAAGACATTCCTGGGAGAATCCAATCAAGATCCCAAGTTTGGGAATGTGATTAAACGGAATGGGGCAGTGTGTGTCTGTGTGTTTCACAATCGATTATGCTTTCCGTTCTGCTGAAGGAAAAGACCACGCACACACAGACAAACACACACATTTACACGTCTACTACACACATAAGGAAAGAAACATAATCACCATGTTGTTGATTATTTTCCTATAACAGCATGTCCCCAAGTGTTTTATTCCTCTTATACCACAGCATTTCGCCAACAATTACATTTTTTTCTTTATTAAAGAATGACACGGCATACTTTTTATCCATTTATTGTTACATTTAATTAAAAACAAGTTAGTTCCTGTTGACACAGGAGAGTCATTCCCTCACCAGCCTCTCTTTTTTCTCTCTCTTGAAGTTCATAAGACCTGTTCCTGTTTTCTGATTTTATCTACAACCATGTGAACAGCATGAAGTCGTATTTCTATTTTGTCTGATTTTCCGAAAAGCACTGAAACTCAGCAGGAAGAGATTGTGACATGAAGCATCCAAATGAACCAAAATGAGTTCAGTCATTAAAGCAAACTAACCCTAACCCTACAATAATAATCAGCTGTGGTGAGGAACTGGAGCAGGATCTCTGCATCTCTCCCCTGAAGAACTTTCCGCAGTTAGAAATATGCATTGTGTGATCTACAGTGACAGACTATCAGAGGAACTTTAATGCAAAATAAGGTTTCTGTTTTTCTGGATTTCTGTTATAGAGCTCAAACAAAGAGGGAGAGGGAGAGAGAGAGAGAGAGAGAGAGAGACAGACAGAGAGAGAGCTGTTAGTGTATTTAGCTGAATTGAAGTGAATTGAAAACGGTGTCTAACATCAGTTACATCAGATATCTGATCTGCTTTTACTGTGAAAAAAACAGAGAAGGAAAACAATATCTATCAGTGTGTGTCTGACATTTGAAACACAAAGAGAGCTGTGCGTCTATCACAGCAGATCTGATCTCATTTGTCTCCTTCATGTCACTTGGGTGCAATCAGAACATGACGGAACCCAGAGTGTCTCTTACTGATGTACTATACAGTCCATAAATTCCAACACTGTCCTTATTTCAGCATTTTTCCCAAACTGGCTATCAAATGTGCTTGATGTTTATTAACTCACTGAGATGATGATTAAACCTGAGATGACGACATTTTTTTAAAGACTGTGTAATTTCAGCTGTGGTTTAAAATTATTCCTCGTCACACTGTACAAGATCTGAATAAACTCTGTTGTGAATTCTATAACAGACTGTGATAGCGTGTGTCTCCGTGTCAGATTATACAATGAAGATCCTCTAATGACAGCGCGATCCGGAAATCAGCTCGTGCAGAAACACACGTGTTCTTCACAGTGAGCTTGAGGTAATGAGGAGATTGTTCTGTCCATTAGCATGTTTCTGTATCTGTAGCTGTCAGCTGTCGCATTATACTTCTACAAAACCCCAACAATCTCAACTCACGAACAAAGAACTCTTTTATGACGTGTGATTGGACCAAAACTTGTACATCGTAAAGCCGACTTAACCGAAAAATCCTCATGTTATCGTCCCTACAGATTCAAATGAATTATAGTGCACATTTATGGATTTATATTAAGGAACAATGACTGAATCTTGATTGAGAAAATGTTTTTTTCAAACTCTATGAGTTTTTTTTTTTTGATTGAAGCGAAATATCTATAAATCCAATAAGAACTGCAGCAAACACTAACCGCCAGGTTTTGATATTAAGATTGGGCTATTAATCCTAGAATCCCAACACTGTCCTTATTTCAGCATTTTTCCCAAACTGGCTATCAAATGTGCTTGACCATCACTAAAGAATAAATCCTAGAACAACAACAAATTCAGATATTTTGGAATTATAAAGCACTGGAAATTGTATGTCACCACGTGGTGTAAATTGTAACATAGATTCTAACATTCCTGTACTGCACTCATCCCAAACATACTGCATGGAAGTGTCCAGGTCCCCTGAATTTCTAGAATTTCTACAATCACAGCAAGCCAGAACATTTGGAATGACACTCCAGAACAAACCTGGACCAGACATACAGCAGTAAGTGAAATCTACAAATCTAGAACCACACTTCAGGAAAAATTTCTCGAACCACACCAGACTTGAAGAACTGTGCTGTTCTGGACAACCAAACTGGAACAGGAACAGGATTGGACTTCTAGAATGTTCTAGGGAATTTTAGAAAACACTCAAATTCTATAAACACTGTAAACACACTAAACATTAAAGACCTAACCTGGACATTTCAGCATCACACTGGACAGGAAGTTATAGAACCATAGTGTACCAACTGGAATTGGAGATAGACTCAAACCAAAAATTTTAAACCAAATGGAGAGAAATCTAGAATTATACTTGGCTTGAAATGATAGAACTGCAGTGAAGGGAACCGTGCACATTCACACTGGGCTGGATATTCCAGAATTATAACATCTCGCAATGCTGAATGAGAAATTGTAAAATTGTAGACCACGAATGGACTGAAGTCTAGAATTGAACCAAAATCACAGGGGACCTGAATGTCAAGAATCACATGGACTGAAAATTTTAGAACCCAGAATTCTACACAATAATGTACAAGGCATTAAAATGGTTAAAATCACAGAACCACAATAGATCAGGTATTCTAGACCTGAACTCTAGATGTGCACAGAAAGGATTTAATGATTTACCCACATTAAACCCAGAGTTGTAGATTTACACTCGAGCAGATAAACGAGAACCACGCTGAACATGAACATACGAAATGATACAGAACTGAAAAGAAAATTCCTGAAACACAAAGTACCGGTAGAATCAAAATCATGAACTGTCTTCAAGCCACCGAACAGAAGGGCATTTCAACACACGCGCACACACACACACACACACACACACACACACACATCTGTCTTCTACAAGAGAAGATGAAAGGAGAGGAAATTAAAGCCATAAATAAAAGACCTAAATGATGGGAATTGCAGGATATTGTGTGTGTGTGTATGTGTGTGTGTGTGTGTCTGTGCCTGCCCTTTATGCCATGTCCAAAAGGTTTTGTGTTTATTGATGATGTCATGAATCTGCCACTGTCTTGTGTTTTAGTGAGATAGAGCCGTCACAGGCTTAATGAAGCTCATAGTTTATGAGACACACACACACACACACACACACACACAACCCCTTTTCCCCGCCCATTGCCCCACCCACTTACCTGAGCTTGCCTTCTGCGTGAAGGTCATGAGGTGGATCTTCACATCGCATCTGAGACTCGGCCTCCAGCAGATACACGAACACACTCTCCTGAGAACACACACACATATACATGAAATACACACCTTTGACAAACCATCTGCTGATCACAAACATAACACAACTCGCTGTAGTACTGTTGAATAAAAGAACCTGGAATCATAATCATTCGTAATAGTTTTGGAAAAATGTTATTTAAAATGTTAGTGTACATTATGATGTATTTACTTTCAGATCAGCAATGTTATAGATTTAACTAACTAATGTGTCAATTGATCTAATGCAATACTACTACAAACTTATTTATTTTCTATTTGAGTGGTGTGAGTGGTGTGTGAGTGGTGTGTGTTGACATGACATCACATGCTGAACTTGGGGGTTGAGGAGACCTTCCTGTCTTTCAGATTAGGAATTCCAAGTTGAGAGAGTGTTTTCTTTAATTTTACCTAATCAGAGTTTGGAAATTCCAGGTTAAGAGATTTAGTTGAATCATTAATGTGTTATCGCCAAACTCACAAATCACAAATGTGCTCCATTCTGGCAAAAAAAAGGTATGCTATAGAAACTTTTCAGTATTCCTAAACCCGAACACACCATGTGAAAACAAATACAATATATAAAAAAGTCTACACACCCCTGTTAAAATTGTAGGTTTTTGTGAGGCAAGTTAAATCATGTCAGAACCTTTTCCCACCTTTAATGTGAAATTGCAAAGTATACAAATAAAGTGAAAAAGTCAGAAAATTTTATAGGGAAAAAAGAAAAATAAAAAAACTTACAATAATCTAGTTGCCTAAGTGTGCACACCCCTAAACTTAAAGCTTGTTGAAGCACCTTTTGATTTTATTACACCACTCAGTCTTATTGGCTAAGAGTCTATCAGCGTGGCACATCTTGACTTGGCAATATTTTCTCACTCTTTCTTGTAAAAACATTCTAGATACGTCAAACTGTGAGGGCCTCCTGTGCACAGCCTGCTTCAGGTCACTCCATAGATTTTTATTTGGTTTCAGATCTGGGCTCTGGCTAGGTCATTCAAAAACATTGATCTTCTTTTGGTTAAGCCATTTCTTTGTTGATTTGGATGTATGCTTTGGGTCACTGTCGTGCTGAAAGGTGAAATTCCTTTTCATCTTCAGCTTAGTAGCAGACACCTGACAGTTTTGCACTAAAATTGACTGATATTTGTAGCTATTCATGATTCCCTCCACCTTGATAAAAGCCCCAGTTCCAGCTGGAGAACAGCAGCCCTAAAGCATGATGCTGCCACCACCATGCTTCACCGTGGGTATGGTGTTCTTTTGGTGATGTGCTTTTTTTTTGCACCAAACACAACTTTTGGAATTATTGTACCTTTTGGAATTGGTCTCATCAGACCATGGCACAATTTGCCATTGGGGTGATTTAGTTTAGGGCTTGGATGTTTTTTGTGAGAAAGGGCTAACGTTTTGCCACCCTACCCCATAGCCAGACATGTGAAGAACACGAGAGATTGCTGTCACATGCAGAGAGAAATCGGTACTTGTCAGATATTCCTGTAGCGCCTTTAATGTTGCTGTTGGTCTCTTGGCAGCCTCCCTGGTAAGTTTTTGTCTTGTCCTTCTATAAGTTTTGGAGAGATGGCCTGTTCTTGGTAATGTCACTGTGGTGCTCCATTTTCTCCACTTGTTGATGATGGCCTTTACGCTGTTCCATGGTATTTCTAATGTTTTGGAAATTTTTTGTACCCCTCTCCTGATCGATTCGTTTGACAGTTTGACCCTGTACAGGTTTTGTCAGCTTTTTGCGGTCGATGGCTTCAGCAGTCAGATGAAACCAAGAAGATTTCAAAAAATCCTACAGAAAAAGCTGCTCTTTATTTGCACTTAATCAGAATAATTTCATTGATGACAGCTGTATGATAATTACTTTTGAACATGAGGTGGAATGTGATTGGTTCATTCTGAACACAGCCACATCCCCAATTATAAAATGGTGTGCACACTAATGCAACAATTATTGTAACATTTTTATTTTCCTCTAAAATGTTTCTGATTGTTTTTCACTTAATTTTGAGGGTGGGAAAAGTTCTGACATGATTTGTCTTGGTTTCATTTTTTTTCCATCACAAAAACTTGCCATTTTAACAGGGGTGTGTAGACTTTTTATATCCACTGTAATAACACATAACCCTAAAATTGCACCCATTTCACCCAGATTTCAAGTTCATTTCCTCTGCTCAAACTCAGGTCATCATTTTTATTATGTGAGTAATAATACAGTAAGATTAATATGACCACAATAATAATGTTTTTTCTTTCTATTTTTCTCTCCTTCGTGTATATTTCAGTGATTGTATTTACTTTTCCTTACAAACAGCATTTTACAAAAATATAGTCTCAAACTTTTCACAGCCAGGGACTTCTTTAACTCCAAAATAAATTTAATATAACTCATCCAAACATACTGCACATATTCAAATATCAGGCTCATTATTTAAATATGTATGATAATATTTTGCCTATTTATTGCAGCTTTTTTTCTTGAAATTTCACCCGACTGAACATGAGGTCCAAGTTCAGATTATTTATCAGATTTTTAAAAATTTTTTTTTATTTGGATTAAACTCGTTCAATTCAACCAAGCAAACAGGCTCAATAACTCTAAGAACTATAACTATATTATAAATATAATAACTTTAATAACAGGGTTCCAACACTATAAGAAAATACAGAATAATGAAGTAATATTACAACCTTTTTCTTTACATTATTATGATTTATTCTCAAGCTAGAAGTTCTTGAAATCTTTATTATTTGTATTTGTTTTTTTCTCTCTTAAAAAGGAATCCTGTGTTCAACCATTACATCAGTTACCGTATATCCGTTAATTGTTATGGATAATTTGCAAATTGTCCTTAACATCATCTCTCATCTCCGTTACCATTGATAGTTCAAACTTGTATTAATAGATAAGATAAGACACAATGCTAGGTGTCTTGAAGAGCTTGTCAGGTTCCTCAGCGTAGCACTAACTCTGCTGGAGGAAACAATTGATGAATTCTATTGGCTGGAAGTTGAACTAAAGCAGGAAGTTTCTCATCCGAATGTCAATCTGGAGATTCTCCTCCCACGTATGTCCTATTTATAACCCAAGGAACATCTTTACCACCAGTCAACTGAAAACTCAGCAAGTTTTAAACAAACCTCTCTGAAATCCATCATGCTTAAAGTTCACCTCCTTCTACACACACTTCAGCACACACACACACACACACACTCAAAATAACTCGGAAAATCATGTAAGAGCACCATTTTTATAAAATTCACCTACCAGTAATTTTACACATTTAAGAAAAATTTTTTACTTTTTTTACTTTCTGTATTTTTAAAAATTCATAATCCTAAACATCTAGCAAATGAACACCTGAAACACCTAAAACGACCACGTTTAACTTCGAATAAATCGAGAATCATAAAATTTATGCACGAAATCTTGCCAATCTTCTCCAAAATTGCGACTTTCCCTTCTATAATTTATAAAGTGATGTATCTCCAAGGTGACCCGTTTTATTAGCTAAGAACACATTTGGATCTAATGAAACCTTGAAGAACCCTTTTCTTCTAAGAGTTCAACAAGTAGCAAGAAGCTAAATGATAATGAGCGTTAATATTAAGAAAATAATGAGCGTTAATTTGGAGTTTTACTGCACACTTACCCAGTTAATACATACTGTCATAGAAAAAAAAGGTTCTTTGGATAAGAAAGGGTTCTTAGGTACACAGCCTCCTTCACTGAGTCTGACACCCAGAGGCCACGCCTCCATTTCATTTCTTCTTTAATCCCTCCATCACTTTCATCACGAATATTAGCCTTTCAGAAGGAACCTCACTAGATCAGTAAACAAGAACCTGCTCTGTGTGTGTGTGTGTGTGTGTGCACGCTCTGCACTGTGTGTGAGGTTAATCAAATGCAAAGCACTCTCATCACACCACAGGCTTCGTTAATCGCCACGGTGATGGAACAGCGCAACCCCAATTAGGCACCCGGCGAACTGTTCTCGTACTTACACACCGCACCGTCACGCGGCTATCAGTGTCCATGTGTGTGTGTGCGTGTGTGTGTTGCTGATTTCAGCATATAGCACAGAGCAGCTTGCCTCGGCCATTTTTAATTTAAACAAATGTCAAGGAGAAGTGTACCGCACAAACTGTGTGTGTGTGAGTGTGTATGAGTGTGTGTGTGTGTGTGTGTGTGCATGTTTTGCATAAAAACACACATTTTAATGCACAAGGCATGACATGAGGCTAATAAAATAACACTGGTTTAATGTATCATGTTCATGCAAGAGGAAATACAATTTCTTGAATTGAAATATACTGGAGATCAGTTAATTAGTTAATTAAATTTTTGTATTCCTCACTCTGCCAAAATTAATTTTTATTTATAATTTATTAAAAAATATATTTTATTTATTAAAGAGTGACGCATGATACTTTTTTAATCCACTTATAGCTACATTTAATGTTGTGGAACGTCAGTGAAACAGGTCAGTTCCTGTTCTCACTTACATTATAGCAGCTATAAACAGTCGTTCCCTCACCAGCCTCTCTTTTTCTCTCTCTTCAAGTTCATAAGACAAAAAACCCACATTACTGAGAAACCGCAAAGCGTAACCTCCTCTGTCCTGAAGATGTCAGAAAACTTAAATTTACAGCTTTACCTCTGACTGTTACAAAGCATTGACACTGGAGACTCCTTCCATAAAAGTTACATAAACTTCTTAGAGAAAACTTCATCTTATCAATGACTACAACGTATTTTTAATCTGTACAAGTCCCTGTGAGTGAGCTGTTACCATAGAAACAATAATATATCAGATCAAGTGTTTTTAATAAAAAATAAATGTGTGGTGTGATATTAAAAGGGGTCTGTGGAATATTTTATACATTGGAAAAGTCCCTGGAGGTAAAAAGCTTTGAGACTGAGTGTATTATTAATAATAATCAGATCTTTGATCTACTGACATGTAATATAATTAGAATTAGGTTCATTTGTATAATTTTTATATAGTAATTGCTGTAATTCTGTATATAAAAGTTTCACTCTCAAGTCTGGGGATTTAGTTAAGCCCCGCTGTCAGATACACTCCACTTCACTAAGTCCTATAAGCTAAAGCCGGGTGCCTTTAAAAAACTCTCATCACTCGTTCGCCTTTGTATAATCACATCGTTAATGACCTTGAACAGATAATAATAATTATTACACTTCAGCTCGCTCCGGTTTTCCCTGATCTGAGTAAATCAGGATATAGTTATTACACATGACTGAGCTGGAACATAGTGTATTTAAGTCATTATATAAGACTAAATTCTTGTTTTCCTGGAAGACATATGTACGATGCCACGTCTGATTCATGAATGAATCTGAATCTAATTCACGAATCTGTGACAGATTCACAAGTGAGTCTATGACTCATGGACAAATCCACATCAGATTCACAAATGAATCTGTATTTGATTCATAAACAACTATGCATCTGGTTCATGAATGAATCTGCGTCTGATTCAGTAATGAATCTGAGTATATGTCATGAAATGTCAAAACAAGTGCTGATTTTAGTATAAATGAATGAATCACATGATGAAACAAACTCTGCCCACTATCCCTTATTTATATGTCATTTTCATAAGACACGCCTACTTTGTCTTCTGTATACTTTCTTTATATCTTTATCTTTCTGCATATTAATATCTAATTTAGATGAAACACACCCTAATTTGTGCAGCTGCTGCAACAGAGATGCAATAAAAAGGAAAGCAGTTTGTGTGTGTGTGTGTGTGTGTGTGTGTTACTGTACATACCACTTTTGGCAGCACAGCCTCCAGTGTCTCTTTAATGGCCGCCCGGAGGCTGCTCGCATCAACAATGGAGGCCAGCCGCAGCAATGCATCCTGGGGAAAAAAACACAAGCGAGTAAGTCATGACAAGGTTGGTTAATGGTTAAAGTTTTACAAAGCAGCAGGAAGTGTGATACTGACACCTCTACTGAAGCCTGACAATAGGTCATTCCACCATAAACA
This sequence comes from Pangasianodon hypophthalmus, assembly GCF_027358585.1. NCBI lineage: Eukaryota > Metazoa > Chordata > Actinopteri > Siluriformes > Pangasiidae > Pangasianodon > Pangasianodon hypophthalmus. The sequence continues at coordinate 4,779,395 of NC_069723.1, forward strand.
TCATAATCATTTCTCTAATACACACACACCCACACACACACTCTCATTTTCATTTCCATATGTTCATGCTTGGCTACGACCAGCTTAGCGGTACAGTGTTTTGGAGGTCAATGATCTTTGACCCCTGCCTTTTGGCTCTAATCATGATTAAACATGTTTGTGTAATGAGTCTGATGATTACAGCGGTGGTGCAGACGTTCGATCGTTAGTGAAACGAGTCGTTAAATGACAGACATTAAAATGCCTGTGAGACTCCGAGTGCTAATAAGAGAGAGTGAGAGAGAGAGAGAGAGAGAATACCAAAGTGACAGATAGACAGGTGGAGGTGTGGAAAGGATGGATGTACTGATGAACGGATAATGTATTCATGTACACCGATCAGCCATAATGTTAAAACCACCTGCCTAATATCATGTAAGTTCCCCTTGTGCCACCAAAACAGCTCTGAGCCATCGAGGCATGGACTCCACAAGACCTCTGAAGGACCCGCTGTGGTATCTGGCACCAAGATGTTAGCAGTTGTGAGGTGGAGCCTCCATGGATAGGACTTGTTTGTCCAGCACATCGCACAGATGCTCAATAGGATTGTAATCTGGGGAATTTGGAGGCCAAATCATCACCTGGAACTCTTTGTAATCGTCCTCAAACCATTCCTGAACTATTTTTGCAGTGTGGCAGGGTGCATTGTCCTGCTGAAAGAGGCCACTGCCATTAGGGAATACCATTGCCATGAAGGGGTGTACTTGGTCTGCAACAATGTTTAGGTAAGTGGCACATGTCAAAGTAACATCCACATGAATGCCAGGACCCAAGGTTTCCCAGCAGAACATTGCCCAGAGCATCACACTGTCTCTGTCAGCTTGCCTTCTTCCCATAGTGCATCCTGGTTCCATCTCTAAGCGACACACACGCACCCTGCCGTCCACACGCACCTGGCTGTAAAAGAAAACATGATTCATCAGACCAGGTCACCTGCTTCTGTTCGGCGGTGGACATGGGCATTCTGACCGGGCTGAGGCTATGCAGCCCCGTACACAGCAACCTGCTATGCACTGTGTGTTCTGACACCTTTCTATCATAGCGAGCATTAACTTTTTCAGCAATTTGTGGCACAGTAGCTCTTCTGTGGGAGTGGACCAGACGGGCTAGCCTTCGCTCAGTGAGCATCAATGAGCCTTGGGTGCCCATGACCCTGTCGCTGGTTCACCGGTTGTACTTCCGTGGACCACTTTTGGTAGGTACTAACACTGCACCCCACAAGACCTGCCGTTTTGAAGATGTTCTGTCCCAGTCATCTAGCCATCACAGTTTGGCCCTTGTCAAGGTCACTCAGATCCTTATGCTTGGCCAATATACCTGCTTCCAACACATCAACTTTGAGAACTGACTGTTCACTTGCTGCCTATTATATCCCACTACTTGACAGGTGCCATTGTAAAAAGATAATCAGTTATTCACTTCACCTAGATAGATAGATAGATAGATAGATAGATGAACAGATTGATAATAGTATGCATGTATGAAATAATCATAATAATGATTACTCACATAATAATGAAATAATCACAAGCCACGCTACAAGACATACTGGAGGACGCAGACTGAGAGATGTTCTGGCACAGCTCTGATGACGTCAGCAAGTTTACAGCAGTGGTGCTCGGTTGTACAGAGTTTCTGATAGGAGAGACTATTCACACATGCTCTGTAAAGGTTTTTCCCAGCAGAAGGCTGCAACACGGACTGCAGACCGGCAACATAGACAAATACAAAGCGGCTTCCTACAACCTGAGGAAAACGGTGAGGGAAGCCGAAAGGAAATATAGGGACAAGATTGAGACCCACTTTGAGCAGGCAGATTCCAGGCGTCTGTGGCAGAGCATGCATACTGTTACAGACTACAAACCCAAGCCCCCCCACCATTAATAATGGCAGTGCCTCCCTAGCCAATGAATTGAACATCTTCTATTCATGGTCTGAGGTTACCGCAGACCAGGAAAACCGTGAATATGAATCATCAGGTCTAGCTGGGGAAGAGGAAAGACTGGTCATTAAGAACTGGATGTGAGGAAGGTGCGACACAAAGTTAACACCAGAAAAGCATGCGGGTCCGGACAACATCCCTGGATGTGTGCTAAAAGTCTGTACTAACCAACCAGCACCAGTCTTTACCACCATTTTTAACCTTTCCCTCAACCAGAGTGCTGTCCCCACATGTTTTAAGTCCTCCACCATTATTTCTGTCCCCAAAACCGCCTGACCTGCCTCCCTGAATGACTATCATCCTGTAGCACTCACTTCTATAGTTATGAAATGCTTATGAAATACCAATTACAGTTTGCTAACCGGTCAAACAGGTCCACGGATGACGCCATCAACCACACCCTACACATTGCCCTCTCCCACCTGGACCAGAGGAAAGGAAACTATGTGCGGATGCTGTTTGTGGATTACAGCTCTGCCTTTAACACCATCGTCCCCTCACACCTCCGCAAAAAGCTCCAGAATCTGGGACTGAACTTCTCCACCTGCCACTGGATTCTGGACTTCCTGACCGGACGCCCCAGGTGGTCAGGATGGGAAACCGCACTGGAGCCCCTCAGGGCTGTATCCTACGCCCCCTGCTGTACTCCCTCTACACCAGTGACTGCACGGCCACACACAGCACCAACAAGCTGGTGAAGTTCACCGGCGACACAGTGGTGGTAGGCCTCATCACCAACAATGATGAGGAAGTGAATATCCTCGCCACATGGTGTCAAATTAACGATCTTTCCCTGAACGTCACCAATACTAAAGAGATGATTATTGACTACAGGAAGAAGCAGGTGAGGAACTACAGCCTCCTGTTGATCAAAGGGGCCACAGTCGAGATGGTGAGCAGCTTTAAATACCTTGGGGTCCACCTCACAGAAGACCTCTCATGGACAACACACACAAATAGCTTGGAGACAAGGGTGCACCAGTAAAAATGTAAAGTAAAATGTAGAGAGTATGAATGGATGGATGAACTGATGCCTAAATGAATGGATGGCTAGATGAGAAGATGAGTAGATGGATAGGTGGTAGAAGTTATATAGATGGGTTGATGGATGGAAGAATGTAAAAGTGCAGCGGATGGCTAAATATACAGAGTATGAATGAATGGATAAATTCATGCTTGAAAACATTAAAAATAAGGTTGATGGATGGATGAATGGATGGATGGATCAGCAGATGGATGGATAGATGAGCAGATGGATGAATGGATGGATAGATGGTTGGATGGATGGACAGATGAGCAGATGGATAGGTGAATAGATGGGTTGATGGATGGATGAATGGATGGATGGAAGAGCAGATACATAGATGAATGGAAGTGGGTGATTGGATGGAGAGATAAATGGATAATGGATGTATGAAAAGATAAGTGGGCAGATGGATTGATACATGAAAAGAAAAATATTTAATATATACGAATTAAAACAGTCAGATAAGATACCGAACACACCGAGACATTACTGCTGCTTTCTCTCTCTCTCTCTCTCTCTCTCTCTCTCGCTGTCTATCTCTCACTCACCCAAACACTAACAGCAGATTCAATCCTCCACATTGATCCCACTTTCAATTTGCAGAGGCTGTTTTGACTGAGGACCTTTTAAAAAGAGCCCCTTAAACACACATACACACACACACACACACACACACACACACACACTGTCCCTCAAGGAGGAATCCAACTGATTTAAGGGTTTTTGGGAAGCTGAAAGGTAAACGCTGTCAATCCCGAACTAAGACCAACAAACAACTATTTTTTTTCTGAATAAATCATGGAAATAGGCCCCGCCCCCTCAAAATTAAATTAGGAATTGTAACAGAAAGGAGGAAGTGGAGGATTAAATATGTAAATTCACAACTCAATACTTTAATAAAAAATGCAAAAAAAAATTACCTTATTGTTTTTTTGGCATGACTATGAAAAATAATTATGTTACTCACTAGTTACATTCTGGGAAATGATGAAGAAAATTTTCTTGTTGTGTCAGATATAAAGAATGTGAATAATGAATGTGAATAATGAATGAATATAAAGAATGTGAATAATGTAATACTGTCTATAATAAAAAATAACAAATAATGAAATAATATAAATCATACATCCTTTAAGCTTTGTGAGTGAGAGTGAAGAGATTAGAAGGAATCGGAACGGATGATGATGGACAGAAAAGATGAAAATTGATGCTAATGTCTCAGGCGGCAGTTTCATGTGTGTGAATGTGTGTGTGTGAGTGTGTGTATTTGTGTGTTAAATATTCATTGCATGCCTGTCCTTCAAATGTCACAGCACTCAGTTTGATTGCTATTCTTATCTGAGGTGTCAGTTAATTAGACTCCTGAAAATGAAGATAGAGAAACAGAAAGAGACAGGGAGACAGTGAGACAGAATATACTAAGTGATGGGGTGATGTGATGAAGTGGAGTTACTGTTATCACCTTGAAGTTGATTATTTTCCTATAACAGAACTTCCCCAAGTGTTTTATTCCTCTTACAACACAGCACTTTTAATGAAACAAGTTAGTTCCTCTAGTCACTTATGTTACAGCAGCTATAAACACTCGTTCCCTCACCAGCCTCTATTTTTTCTCTCTCTCTAAAAAAAAACGCAGCTTGTCGTTACCGAGAAACCACAAAGCGTAAACTTCTCTGTCCTGAAGATGTCGAAAAACGTTACAGCTTTACCTCTGACTGTTACAAAGTGCTGACACTGGAGACTCCTACCATAAATGCTACATAAACATCTCCTTACAGAAAATTTCACCATATCAACGATTTTTTAAAAAATCCGTTTATGTGGCGCATACAATTCCTTGTGATTGAGCTGTTACTATAGAAACAATAACGTATTAGAACAAGTGCATTAATATAAACCTGTGATTTGCAGCTGCACTACTGGCAGAGCTGCAGTTATCGAAGATTAATCAACACCTTCTGACCAATCACAATCCAGAATTCAACAGCAGTGTGGAGTAATTTATTCAGGTGACGAATGTAAATCACTGCTGTAAATGTCAGTGTGTGCACTTTTACCTAACGAGGTCCAGGTCAGGTCACATTCAGAAAGCCTGTCATTTAAACCCTCAACAAAAAGGCCACACATGTCGACTAAGAAGTGTGCATGAGCTTCATCACATGAGCAGCTGAATAGATTGCAGTTATAGATCCTCTTGTTAAATAGTCAGCTTGCTAATTAAAAGTGCCAGCAGCTGCCAGGAATTACTCATGGGAAAAAAAAGGTCAAATCTAGTACTATGGATTAAAGAGTTCTTCAGTTTGTCCCGCTGGAGGAACCCTTAAATATTCTGTGATGAATTTCTGTATCAAAGGAGGTTTTATGTAGAACCTAAAATACACAATACTAAATAATATAGTGGAATTCCTATTACTTTTGCATTCTGAGTTGTAGATACTGTAGTATCGTCACTTAATCATCACAGGTTCATCTAAAGAATTTTACATGATTCGATTAAGTATTTGGAAAGCAAATAAGAATTCACGGTAAGGCTGAGGTCGTGGAGTTAGTAGTCGTAGCTTGTTGTTTATTTATTTTGTCTGAACTAAAGTTCAAGTTAAAGAAGCCAAGTATCTTTAATTATCCAATAAACCCTTGAAGAAGCCTTTTTTTGAGAGTGAAGTTGAAGCTAAAAACCCTTAATTATCCAACAAGACCTCAAAGAACCCTTGAAAAACCCTTTGTTCTGAGCGTGTACATATTAAACAGTGGAAAGACAGAGTTCCATCTCCGACGTCATGCTGTTTGGAAATGATCTTCTGTACGATGGCTTGCAGGTGGGTGTTTTTGTATCATTATTTTCCTCCATCCATCTCATTCTCCTCCTTTCATCCTTCCATTTTATCCATGAATAAGAATTTCTCAAATCTCCAGCTACATTTCTGTCCTTCTAGCAGCTGTCTTTTTCATTGCGATTAGCGCTGTGTGATTACACTCTACCTATTATTCCCTCTCTGCACTCCTGTCCTTCTTTCTCTCTCTCTGAGGTGAACATAAAGGGCTGAAGACGACGCCTACAGAGTCTTAATATAGAATTTAATCTAGAACAATGCTGCTCCAGCAGTTATCTAAACACACGTGTATAACGTGCGTCACTTTGTCATGTTTGTGTGTACGTTTTGCATGTGGCAGTAATTAAGTCTAATTAAATGTACTAAATTTACAGTCCTCCATCGTTCCATCCCTCCCTCTCCATCCGTCCCTCCCTCCTACGCTCCGTTGTGAGACTCCTGTGACTTAATGCTTAATGTTTTTTCCCCTAAGCATTACAGCACATTTCTACCCACAATGCATGCAGGCGTCGGGTCAAATCGCAGCCATTTTAGCTTCTCCAATCTCCTAAACATCTACGCAGCTCAGCACGACCTTTAGTTTAGCTGGAGACAGAAATGAGTTTTCTCTGGAGAAAACCTACCACAAAGCCCACAGCCACAATTTTAACCATGTTATTAACCGTGTGTGTGTGTGTGTGTGTGCGTGCATGTGTGTGTTTTGGAGAGACACTATAATCGTAAAAAAAAAAAGAGCTTAATGAGAAAGAGAGAAAGAAAGGCAGGATAGAGCAGAGCACTGTCATGGGTAGAGCAAGGGTGTAGTGTGGGTGGGGGCAACATTCTCCAGCAGTCTGTGATGTTAATGATGCTTTAATAATGTATAATCTATGGCTGCAAGGGTGGAGTGAGGGTGGAGCAAACATTCTCCAAACATTTCTCAAAGGACCAAATGCAATGTCAATTCCCTGACAGATTTCATTTCAGGCTCAGTTCTGTAATTTTAACAATACTTAAATGATCATTGTGTAGCTGGCAAAGGGGTGGAGTTTGAGATTGACATCATAGGGGTGGAGTTTCAGACTGACATCATTAGACTACCAGTCCAAATCTAATCAAAGACAGTACTTAGGATTCATGATATGAATTGCTTTGGCTTTAATTTCAGAAACGGAGTATAATGTAATTATACACACGTAACTAAGCATAAAGCATTTCCGACTTTTAACCTGTTGCTATGGTGATACGGAAGACATGCGAAGACAGCTATGCGTTTCTGCTTTTTCGTCAGTCAGACTGAACACAAATAAAATTTACTTGATGGAAAAGTTGATTTACTGAGGGGGAAAAGGACATGACTTTTACTTTGCTCTGCCTTTATCTAGGTGAACTTTGATCTGTGAATTCATAAGCCTCAGTCTTGAAAGCCAATAGAAACCCAAAGTGCGGGACTGTGGTCTGTTTGCTCAGAAAAAAAAGGAGTAGCTGCTTATCATTAAGTAGCATCAAACCAAAATTTTGCCTTGCCAATTTTTTACTGTTGCTTGTCGCACATCTAAAAAAAATCATTTCTGTTTGTGGTAAAATTCTGTTTATTTATTTATTTTTTTATTTGCCTGCTAGGATTTTCTTCTTAGCAACGCTGGCACCTCTGTAATATATAATTAGCGCAATTAGCCAAGTTCTTGCCCAATTTATGAAAGTTTTGCTGATTTTCTTTGTAATCGTGTACAAAGACATGGTGAAAAATATTCAAATGCATTCACAGCACAGCTCATTTATGTAATGCTCACAGAGACCTGAAAACAACCAAACAACAAAAAGAGCGCCTCCTAATCACGGTGTGGGCTAAATCTTCCAGTAACGCAGCTCGGCCACTGCAGTGCATCGGCTACCACATACACACAGTAACTCCTCCTCCTTTTATAGTACTGGATTGTAAAATAGGCAAATTCACTCTGAGTAGCACGACTTCCAGGCCAATTTTCAGCTGCTTCTGGTTGGAGCTTTGACAAATCAAAATGTGACACCCAAATTTGCATGCAAAATATGTAAAAAAAAAAAAAAAAGGAAAAAAAAGAAAAAAATGAGTCAAACCCCAGTTGATCCCAACCTTCAAGGGATTCTCTCTCTCTCTCTCTCTCTCTCTCTCTCTCTCTGGCTTGTACTTCATTATCCTGACATTATTAAAACACAATTCACACCTCAATTTTAATATCAAACCCATAAGTTATGGCACGCCTGGAGGGATCGTCTCTGCCCTCTCTTATTTCCTAACGTCACCTCTGCAAATCCCTCACCTTCAGCTCCAATCCCCGGCCAATTCACTTTATTAACTCATAAACTTATAATCTCGTTCTGTAAAACAGCCCGATGGTTTCTAATACCGCTGCCTGTGTGTTTTATTGTTTTGGTGTTTGGCCTGTTGTAACACATCTAAACGGTCCTGTTAGAGCAAAATGTCATTAGACGGATGAAATAACGTTCTCTGATTCTTGTCTCTCTGATTAATTTAGCATGACGGTGTTTAACCTCTCTTCATTGCAGTGGGAACAACACATATGCGTTTCTTTATACACTCTTTTTTTTTTTAAGTCAAATCTAGAACCCTTAAAGCTTCTGTGTAGAACATTACAACAGTTTTCAAAATGTTCTATACAAGGACCATTACAGAAAGCTAAAACCCTTTAACTATACAAAGATCTGTATTTGTAACTAATTTTCAGAGGTTTTTTTTTTTTTTTCGCTTTGTGGGCGTGTCCTGCTGTTAGTTTTTAGTTTTCTGCTAATTGCCATGGTTTCACTGGTACTGCCAAGGAAGTGCAATATCCACAACACACTAGCTAAATGGAGTCCTAGAACATTCATAACACACACAAAACACGCACGCTGTAATGTTTTTCAAAACCACTTAAAAACCACTTAAAAACCATGAAGATGGCTTTGGACCACAATTCATATGCGCAGTTATGCTAAGATGGCTTAGGACTACAATTGCCACGAACAGTTTTGCACTCAAGGCTCCATCAGTGGACAGTGGATAAATTCAACAAAAAAGACTTGTGAAAACGGTAATGAATTTCCTGGTTACACAGTTGCACTATTTGTCCATGTAGTACACACTTATAGAAGGGACAACAGGAACCGTCGCCTCTGGCTTGCTATCTGTTGTCACCTAGATGTGGATGGTTCCCTTCTGAGTCTGGTTCTTCTCAAGTTTTCTTCCTCATATCATCTCAGGGAGTTTTTCCTCACCACCGTCGCCTCTGGCTTGCTCATTAGGGATAAATTCATACATTTACAATTTATATCCTGAATGTATTTATTTCTGTAAAGCTGCTTTGTGACAATGTCCTATGGTAAAAGCGCTATACAAATAAAACTGAATTGAAATTGAATTGAAAAACATACGTTTTTCACATTCACATGAAAACACTGAAAATTTCTCCACCATGGAGAATGTTTTCAAAAAGCTTCATTTTCAGTGACCCAAAATGTTTTTTCAAGATGTAATTAATATTAACCAACCAGATCTCATGAAACATTCATACAAAGTCTAAGAGCTGAGAATGGTTTCACTGGAATTTGTATAAAAATGTTGTAATTAAAGCTAAAATATGTTTTTATATACAAATTACCAAAGTTTTAATGGATGCTCTGGGAACAAGACTTCATCCGGATTGCTTATACATGATTAAATTAAAATAAAAAAAAATTATATGATCACAGAAATGCAGATTTTATATGAAAAGATAACAGATGGAAAAATACAGCCCCAAACTTTAGCCACTTGGAATCTTTAAAAGCTATTTTTGCTATTCTAATCTTTTAAAAAGTTTATATATTTAACACTATATATACTTATAGTATATATAAAACGATCACATTTTTATGCGATTTGGAATCATGAGACAATATATATTTATTTATTTTTAATAAATTTAAGTAGATATTTTAGGTTCACTAAAATGGACATTTTTAGTAATTGTTTAATGACAGAAAATCATTTTTCTTTGCCAAACCCATCTAGGTGGCGGAGTGTGAGCGAGTGGACGGTGAGCATTTAGAGGAGATTTGTGGTCTTGGTTCTGTCTAATCCACTGAGTTTGCTGCAGCAGATTATAAAGCAGACGTTGCCAGATTTCAGACGGCAGAAAATCCTCAGGAATCGAGGGATTAGTGTGAGTTTGGCAGCTGAGGAGAAAGAAAGAAAAAATGGAGATAGAGTGTGACAGGAAAGCTGCAGAAGCAGGAAGGAGGAGGAACTTATAGAATTCGTATTGTGTTCAGATCAAAATCATTTCTTTCAGTTTTGTTTTTTAAAACAGAAAAACAATTGAATTTAAATTACGGCATGAAACTTGTGTTCGCTTGGTTCAAGTTCTGTAAAGAACATTAAAATTCTTGAACATTTTTCTATCAAATAGAGAACAGGACACACACACACACACGCGCGCACACAGAGAATAGCAGAAATGACGTCTGCTCGGTATTGTTATCTATTTTTGGGCCCCGCTGTGTTCCTAAACCTTTCTTCCGCTAATTTAAATAACAAATGCCAAAGGGAGTTGGCGCTAAGTAAAAACACACACACACACACAAACACACACACAAGTCACAAATATCAAGAAGATGGAAAACCCAGAATCAATTCCAGACCTGCAGTTTAATGGTGTCTCGAATCTCCTTGAATTTCATGTTATGTGTGGAGTTCACACTGTGGAGTTTCACATGTATTTTCATGAGAAATCTCAAGACAAAAAAATCCATTAAGGTTCTGAAGAGGAGCAACCTGATGACATCATCAAAAGAGCATCATGTGACAACCACTGGCAATGTCTGAATTTGTATAATCATGCACTTATACATGTATGCACTCTGAGAAAAACAGTTCCTCAAGGGTTCTTTGGAAAGTTCTTGGTTCTTTGTTTCCTGAAGGGGTTCTATGTGGAACCCTATCTGACAGGGAAATCCTCTGCTGTAGGGTTTTGCATAGAACCTTTAGAGACTTTAGGGTGCTGAGATGGAAGCTTTCTTTTCTAAATTAAAATATCCACTGATATTAATATCCACTATTTAGCAAGCACTGTTAGCAAGTTGGCAAGGCATTTAGCAGCTACATTTACACTTTCTCGGTTACCATGACTGCCGGCCAGCACCATGTGGCGATGTCGCTGTCAGAAGTGTACAGCTCTGTAGATCGCTATAGTTACCATGTGACCTCATTAATGTACAGGTCTGGACTTAGCACAGGCAGTGTTTAGTTGTCAAGGCAATTGTAACGTGAACTTTCAGTCTTTTTTTTTTTTTTTTTTCATTTTTATTATTAAAGGCGCCCTTCTGAGACTACATATCAACAATAAAGCAATAAAACTCTAACAGGGAAATAATAATCATAAAACCTACATTCAATAAGATTCAAGTAAGCATATAATATATAAATTAAATATAAATAAATTAAACTAAATAAATTAAATAGAATATAAATTAAAATAAACTGTAACAGATTAAAAACATACAACCAATTAAAAATCAATATGCCATGTAACAGAATCCCAAAAGATCCCAAAATATGCTAATTAAAATAAACCCATAAAAAGAAATTATCAAATTTTAATAAAATAAATAACTGGTACGGAACGATGAAAATTCAATCACCTTGACAGGAGTGAAAGATTTCTAAAGTTAAAATAAAGTGTTATAAGGCCTGATTTATATTTGACGTGTTCACTCACTCGTCTGTGTATCAGAGCAAATCATTCCTGTCCATCAGGATTCACAGTCAAAGTGTAAAATGCTTACTGATTCCATTAAACACCCTGATGAGCTCTGTGTCTCCCTTAAACTTTCCGCTGTCATCGTGATTGTTGTCATGATCTGTGTCTCAGATCTAAAACTCTGACCTTATTCAAAATCTAGAAAAAGGCATTGCTCAAGGGCCCGACAGTGGCAGCTTGGAGGTGCTGGGGATTGAACCCACGACCTTCTGATCAGTAACCTGCGGTAACCCCAGTAAAACCAGGCATAATCCAGACACTGTGAGCATTTATTTATTTACCAAAACAACACAGTTTAATATATATATATATACTGTGGGTAGCATAACAACAATATATTTTATATAATATATATATATATATATATATAGATAGATAGATATACACACACACACACACACAGTGCCATGTGTAAATGTTTTGGCTGTTTGGATGATAACGGTTCTGGATGTTATTCCAACAGAGCCGCATCTCCAGTCTCATAAACACACTGGAGACACATGCACTGTAGAATACAGCCAGACCAACACAACAGCCAAGCTACACAACAACTACACAACTACAACTACACACTAAACACACTGGAGACACACGCACTGTAGAACACAGCCAAACTACACAAACAGAGTCAAATGAGCGCTGAAGTTTCAACATCAAACTACGATCCAGCTACAAACTCAGTTTAACTACAAAACTACGACTAAAATAATCAAACTACAAGAAAGCTTTTATATATTATTTTTGTCTCTACTGCTCTGAGCCAGAAGTCAGTATCCGTGAACAGTGATATTGACAAAGGTAATTAACATATGAATGGAACCCCCCCCTTCTCTCTCTACACACACACACACACACACACACAGGAATGTAGTTTTTTATTGATTAAAAGAAAAGATTCGTGGAAAAGTCAGAATGACATTTGAAATCACGGAACTGAGAAGAATCTGACTCTGTGTGTGTGTGTGTGTGTGCTTGTGTGTAGAGAGAGAGAGCTTTTGTGTGGGCAAAGAAACATATAAGTCTATGCAAACGCACATACACGGCGGAGGCGAGGCGTTAAAGGGTGTGCAAGCATGCAAGTAATGTGATGGTTGCCATGGTGACCAAGGCCGTATGGAGAACGAGGGGATGTAGCTTTAGCTTTAGCTTTAGTGTTAGAGCATGTTAATTAGAAGACGAAAAAGAAAGATGGATATAGAGAGAAGGAATGCAGGAGAAAAAGTATTATTTTTTATTTATGGTGGAAAATAAATTACGCAAATATTAATTTATTAGTGTGGAATAGGGGCAAGAATCTGTAGGTGGAGCCAAATCAAGTGCATTTATAATCAAACTAATAAATAAATAAGTACATAAACTGGAATTTTCAATTGTAAATGTGATTAATTTGAAAATGTGATTCATTTGAAAATGTGATTCATTTGAAAATGTGATTTATTTGAAAATGTGATTCATTTGAAAATGTGATTTATTTGAAAATGTGATTCATTTGAAAATTAGATTAAATGGAAAATGTGATTCATTCAAAATTTTGATTCACTGCAGCCTTTAATCTTCCCCCCTTTTTGGCATTAAAAATAACAGAATATCTTTTGATTCTTTTCCATATACTGTACTTGTTTCACTAAAGTCTTTAAAGAGCAAAACATGAATAGAAAGAGAGAGAGACAGAGAGACAGATAGCATGAGAGACAGACAGGGAGAGATGGAGAGGGAGAGAGAGAGAGAGAACAAAGTGCATTGATCTCAGCTGCACATTTCAGCAAATTGACAAATCCTTCAGAGAAAGGGGATGTGGGAGACGTGTGCGCGTGTGTGTGTGTGTGTGTGTGTGTATGAATGAATCAAAGAATTTCTGTCAAACACATGTTATTAAACCATCTGTCCCCTTTGTGGTCTCTCTCTCTCTCTCTCTCTCTCTCTCTCTCTCTCTGGTTGCTCTAAATGCTCACTGATGCCACAGTCTAATTATAAAAATCAAAGCAGCTCAGATTGGAGACCCACACACACATACACACATACACACATGCACACACACTCATATTGCCAATGCAAGGAAACAAATGCATTGATGACTTCCTGAATTCTCATAATTCAACAGCTGTCAATCAACTAATGGGGATGGCGAGAGGCAATCATGGTGATGAGAACACACACTCCCTCTCTCTCTCTCTCTCTCTCTCTCTCTCTCTCTCTCTCTCTTTCCCTCACTCCAAATCTCTATATATAGCTCCATACATCTTAGAATTATTGATGTCCTTTCTTTTAAAAGCATGAACATGCAAATGAAACCACATAAATATGCAAGGGAACAAAAAATAAGATGAAGGGAATCGCAAATGGCGTAACGAGACGCCCACAAATCTGAATCTGTCAATTCAATGTGCTTATATAATCACACACACACACACACACACACACACACACACACACACCACCCACGTCTGCACTAACGTGAAGGTGAGATAGAATAATGAAATGAAATGAAATAAAAAAAGATTGCGTGTGTCAGATTCACTCATTTAAACGGCAGAGGGAAAGCGTGAGGAGGAGAAAGAAAGAACGAGAGAAGGAGAGAAGGAGTACAGTACACACTCTCGCCTCTCTATGGGCTTCATATTTTTTAGTTAACCTTGAGTGGGAGAAAGATGAAAAGAAAAACATGTTATTCAACAAGCGATTATTAAAGAAACTGCAGGCGGCGATGTTCATCTTCATTCTGTACCAGATTGTCCTTCACTGTCCTCTCTGGAACAGAGGGTCAAAGGTCAAAGGGCCATCAGTAGTGTATTAGGAAATATGCAAAATAATTCATGTAGCTGCACGTTTTAGAGCTTCTGTGTCTGTATTTTTGATCTCTGACATCATCAGTGACATCATCAGCCATTGTTATAGGAAAACTATCACCCTTACAGTTAAACCTGGTCCTGAAATATGTTTATACTAAAATAGCTGTGATGTGTTTAGTGATTCTGGAGCTAATTTGCTGGTTGCTGCTGTATTTTATTACTCCTGTGAGAAGTTAGCGATTGTGTGATGTTTTATGAAGAGGTTTGTTTGTATCCAGTGCTATAAGTATTACTGTCGTTTCTTTGCTATATTTTCCCCATGTTGCTTGTTTCCTTCTCTGCGTGAATATATTTAGGACTCTGTGTTTTCCCATGTGGATCTAAAGTCTCGTGTACTTTTCCTGCAGTTGTTTAAGCATTGTTCTTTTAACTCTGTCTCACAGTGTTTCACTCTGCAGTACCTCATGTTTAGCCGTCTCTGCTTTTACCCCTGGCCTGTCAGTCTGTTATGATTATGGATAACTCTGTATAACTCCGCTCTGTGGACTACGATTACTGGAATAACTGGAATAAATTCGCATTAAATATCACACACACTCGCATCCTGTGCCTCTAACCTGTTATGGACTTTAATAAAATTCATTTATTTATTCATTTATTCCTCTAGTGCCTATGGCCAAGTAGCGAGTGAGGAATAAAAAGGAATAAAAAAATGTCCTTGAAAATCTAGAGTCACCAGTTGAAAAGCATCACACACACACACACACACACACAGAGATAAACACGAGCATATCTAACTTCTTGGCAGGAAAAAACTTCCATCACTGTTCACATTAGATCAACATCACGACTCGGAGAGACTCAAGGTCGAGAGTGAGGGAATATAAATAGTGTGTGTATAAAAGAGAGAGAAAAGCGGGTGTAGGAGTGTGTAGGAGTGTGTGTGGGTGTGTGTTAGCAAGAGGTCAACGCTGCCTACTTGCCTTGGCGCTTTATCTAATTGGAAGGACAGCATAGGAGCTATTCATCTCACAGGCAGCACACACACACGCACACACACACACACACACAGATATTTATCTATTCATCAATAATGCCTCCTCAGAGGCAGATAAATTTAAAAGGTAAGCTGCTGAGAGAGTCAACATCTCAACTGTAGTGTGTGTGTGTGTGTGTGTGTGTTCTTCACCTACACCCTGTTTTCCTTTATGAAATTACATAAGCTGCCCAGTAAAGCAAAAAAATCTTTCAAGAACAAAGCTCCAGACACTTTCTAAAACCTAAATCCTCATTCTGTGAGTCTCCTCTTTTATAAAACACTCAGCGAGCAGGAACTGATGCAGAACCACAGAGTTTCAAGGTTTCTTTCCTGCACTGAATATAAAGTAAGATCACACTCTTTTTTTTAAAATGTAAAACCAGTAGAGCCTCTAAAACCCAGGACGTTCTGGTCATGTGTTTACTGGAGGCTTTGCACTTGCAGTGTGTATCAGGATACACACACACAGGGTTGTGTTCAGAAAGGTTATGTCAGTATTTACGTGAAGAAACTTCCTGGTATTCAGAATCGGGTTACGCAGTGGATTAAGTGGATTTTCTGAGCTCCACATTCAGATTATTAAAATCACCTGCGTGTAGTTCATACCTCTGAGGTTGCCAGATTTTTACTGAGCAGAAGACGGAGTTTTTCACTGGTGTGTAGTCCTTTAAACACAAACACTCACCTTTAAACCTGAGAAATTCAGGGACTGAAAATGTGGACTGAAGATAAGAAATGTCTCTGATTAAGAGAGAGGGAGAGAGAGAACAAGAGAGGGAGAGAGAGAGAGAGAGAGAGAGAGAGAGAGAGAGAAGATGGACATGGCTGAGTGACTTGCAAAAGTCTGAGCCTATTAGAGGATCAATATAAACCATTTACATTATGTTCTAGGACTTTAATATTTCATCAGTGGAAAATATAATGCTTTCTTGTTTTCTCATTATCTCTTTTATCACCCTCTCTCTCCCTTTCTCTCTCTCTCTCTCTCTCTCTCTCTCTCTCTCTCTCTCTCTCTCGCTCACACACACACACACACACACGCACATTCCAGGATTGGATTCCAGGCAAACTGAACTCCATCAATCCCACCTCTTGAACTGAAACTTCATTCTGGCAATCCATAAACTCAGCAGTAAAATCCCCGGAGCTTCTCCACTCTCTATTCATCCATCTCTGGATAAAAGAGGGATGATGAAAGGAGTGATAGAATAATAGGAAATGTGTCTTTTTTGGATGTGGAACTGTGAGCATATGGACATTCTGTTCCACTGCTGCGGGTTCTCAGTGGGACACCATCACATGATCATATCGCGGCACATTCCTCTCTCTGCACTTACATAGAAAAGAGAATCTTCTGCAAATGACAAACAATGTGCCCTCCAGACTAACAACAACGCTGGACTGGACTAACAACAACGCTGGACTGGACTAACAACAACGCTGGACTGGACTAACAACAACGCTGGACTGGACTAACAACAACGCTGGCGAACTAATGGACAGGAAAAAAATCTATCAGAACAAATGTAATTACTCCATTTTTTAATTGCTTTGTTTCTGTAATGCTCCCAGAAACTCTACATCAAAGTGTGTTTACAGAAACCTGCTCAGAACACCACACTGATAACACACAGTGGTCAATATGGCGAAAATGAAAATAATGCGTACGGGGGTTTAAATGGTGCTGTATCGCTAAATTCTAATATTTATTTTAGTCTCATGTTTTGATCAGCAGACCAACACCACCAACACCACACCTAATAACCACTTTCATAACACCATAGTCATAACAGTTCATTCACAGCGCCATGTGTGTGATACTGTACTGATAATAACACTTTAATAACACCATAACACCATGTTGGCAAAACTACATCTGTCTGTAATACCACATTAATAACCACTTTTCACACACTGTTAGTAATATCCTGCCTATACCAGCACGTTTCTTACACTGCTCCATAACACCACCCTAACACCACCCCCACAGCACCACCCCATAACACCACCCCCGCAGCACCACCCCATAACACCACCCCATAACACCACCCCCACAGCACCACCCCATAACACCACCCCCGCAGCACCACCCCATAACACCACCCTATAACACCACCCCATAACACCCCATAACACCACCCTATAACACCACCCCATAACACCACCCCATAACACCACCCCCGCAGCACCACCCCATAACACCACCCCATAACACCACCCTATAACACCACCCCATAACACCACCCCATAACACCACCCTATAACACCACCCCCTAACACCACCCCATTACACCCCATAACACCACCCTATGACACCACCCCATAACACCACCCTATAACACCACCCCCACAGCACCACACCATAAGACCCCATAACACCACCCTATAACACCACCCCCGCAGCACCAGCCCATAACACCACCCCCACAGCACCAACCCCCCCAGCACCACCCCATAACACCACCCCATAACACCACCCTATAACACCACCCTATAACCACCCCTGCAGCACCACCCCATAACCCCACCACCTAACAACACCCCATAAGATTACCCATAACATCACCCTCGCAGCACCACCCCATAACATCACCCCTAAAAGCACCTCCACAGCACCACCACATAACACCACGACATAACACCACCCTATAACACCACCCTATAACACCACCCTATAACACCACCCCATAACACCCCATAACACCACCCTATAACACCACCCCATAACACCACCCTATAACACCACCCCATAACACCACCCTATAACACCACCCCCACAGCACCACCCCCCCCAGCATCACCCCATAACACCACCCCATAACACCACCCCCACAGCACCACCACCCCCAGCATCACCCCATAACACCACCCCATAACACCACCCTATAACCACCCCTGCAGCACCACCCCATAACCCCACCACCTAACAACACCCCATAAGATTACCCATAACATCACCCTCACAGCACCACCCCATAACATCACCCCTAAAAGCACCTCCACAGCACCACCACATAACACCACCCCAAAACACCACACCCACAGCACCACCTCATAACACCACCCCACAGCACCACCCCATAACACCATCCTATAACACCACCCCACAGCACCACCCCATAACACCATCCTATAACACCACCTCATAACACCACCCCCACAGCACCACCCCATAACACCATCCTATAACACCACCTCATAACACCACCCCACAGCACCACCCTATAACACCACCCCCACAGCACCACCCCCACAGCACCACCCCCATCACACCAACTCCATAACACCCTATAACACCACCCCATAACAACATCCCATAAAAACACCCCATAACACCACCCCCCATAACACCACCCTAACACCACCCCCACAGCACCACCCCATAACACCCTATAACACCACCCCATAACACCACCCCCATAACATCCTCTAACACCACATTTATAATACACAGTTCATAATACTACCACACCTGTAAAACCACATTTACACCATGACATCATATTTAATACACTGTACATAATACTATGTCTGTAACAACACAATTATAATATGCTGCACATAACACCACATTTTTAGCACATGTAAAATACTGTACTAGTCTCAATACCAGGTTTATAAGACTGTGCTAATAAGAGATTGGTAACACAATGCTGTGACAGTTCATTTGTAAAGGCAACGAAACAGTAACACAACAATCATAAGCACTTCATTATCCACAGATCAGCAGCAGATTTGAAAAGTTTAAAAAAAAAAAAAAACTTTTGATTATTAAACATGGCATGTGTCATGACCCCTGACATGTTTGTGCCCATTAAAAATAGAAAAGTGCTTGGACCCCTAATGTGCTGTTTGGATTATCATCTCAAACTCTTCTGATGTCCTTATTTTATCAGTAACCATGGAAACAGCAGGGATTTAGTAGTGATCAAGTGATGATTGTTTGCTGTTAGTGTTAATTGCACTGCTGTGTGTGTGTGTGTGTGTGTGTGTGCGCGTGCACATGCCTGTATGATAGATTTAATAAGCAGCTTTCAAATTACTGTCTTTATATGTACATGAGTATATACATACATACACTGTATATGTGTGTGTGTGTGATGTTAATAACTAGCATCAGCGCTCTTACATATCACTATTTGCTCTCAGAAATGTTATTATCATTAAGCTAACAGACTTGTGTAATCCTATTACTAGCATTCATGTGCTTTAATAACAATCCAAACAAAACCAAGGAACGAGTGGAGAGGATGCAAATTGTGTTACACACTCTGGAAGATAATTCGCCCAAGGCCATGTGTTACCACACACACACACACACACACACACACAGATTTAGATCGAGAGTAAGACTGATTCAAACGCCATTGCTGCCCTGATGATGATCGTACACAGGAAGTGTCTCAGTGTAAATGTTAAGTTACACACAAACTCAGAGCCAAGCTGTATTTCAACTGTTTCATTTGTTTTTTTACTTTTAAAATAAAATCTATTTCTCTGACACAGAGCCAAGTAAAAACACAGTAAACATATAAATTTCATTAATTTAAAAGCTAATTACTATATATATATATATATATATATATATATATATATATATATATATATATATATATATATATATATATATACATGCAGTATACTATACTATATATATTTAAGTTTTAAAAAATGTTATATAAAATTTTCAACCTAGAATGTTAGTGAATAACTTGACAAGCGTATTTTTTTAAAAAATATTTTACCTAATTTGACTTTTACTAGGTGATTGCTGACTTTTTTCACTTTTTAACATAATAAAATTCTAAAATTTTAGAATTTTAGCTAAAATTCTTTTACATATAATTTTTTATTAATAAATGACTAATTTAATTATTAAAGTCTTTCAATGTATGCACAATGAAAGGGTTAACATTCACACATTTATTTGCGTATCTAGAGTTTTATTTCACTAATTCTGATATGTGCCCGTCAGTAGTTATCACCTGATAGCCTCTAGAGAACTTCCTCTGGGCAAGTGACGCAGAAACTCCAGGCTGGAATACAGATCATCCTGGATTCAGTCTAGTTTCTGAGATTTCTGCTCAGTGTTGAATGTGTACAGATGTTTCTGCCAGATGCTGACTGTATTTCTTTTTCTGTCCTGTAATAAAATGAGCTTTAAGATGCTGCAGACAGATTTTTGGGTCTTTCCGTATTTTCTGTCTTCACCTTCACCCACTTTTTTTTGGAACATCGCGTCGTCCTTGCTGGACATCTACACACACACACACACACACACACACACTTGCTGGAGGTGTCCTCGTTGAAGGAATCTGTTAAAGCACCTCAGCGGTTTTGAGGCATTCTGGTATTTTTATCTTCCTTCCAACACACCTGGTTATTTTATAAGTTTAAATCATCAGACACAGTCGATACACTGAGCAACAAACTCCAGATTTCTCCAAGTAATTAAAAAAGACACTTTTATCTTCTCTCTCTGTCTCTCTGTCTCAATCTTTGTCTCTTTATCGGTCTGTCTGTCTCTCCCTTTCCTTCTGTCTCACTCTCTCTCTCTGTCTTTCTCTTGGGTTTGATTACACTTTGATGATTTTAATTAATGTTGCATACACACTGCTCTCTCTCTAATTGCACGTCTGTGGCTTAAATTGTGCACCAAGTCTCAGTCTAACGCGCACACACACACACACACACACACACAGATGTGTTCTAGTATTATTCCATTCATTCTTTTCCATTGAATATTATTTTCTCAAGAAGAGAGAGAGAGAGAGAGAGAGAGAGAAAGAGAGAAGGGATTTTGTTATTTGTCTGTTTCTGTCATTGTTTCTTTTCTCTCCTCATAAACACTATAGGAGCTCCTCAGCTGCTGCAACCACCCGGTCCTCTCTCTCTCTCTCTCTCTCTCTGTCTCTCTCTCTCGCTCCCTCGCTCTTTCTCACTCCCCCCCCCCCCTTGTTTTCTCTCTCTCCCACTCAGGAACCTTGTTTCCTCTCCTCCAGGTTAAACATACTCCTGTGTGTCTCAGATCAGATATTTCACCCTGATGCTCTTCTTCCTCGTGCCTCGGTGTCATTAGTGAAGATCAGAAGGTGGTAAAAACTGAATAAAACTCCGTTATTGAGATTTAATGTTGTCATTAAAGGACAGTTTCCACGTTTTCCCAAACCTCAGCTCTCCTGGGAATAATTAACCAGCAGCTGGAAAAAGCATCCTGGATCTGCATGTCTTGATTTTTTTAAAATAACTAACACTACAGACGTGTACCGATCTGAAATGTTCCGCTCTCAGGACAAATATGTTCTTATTCTCAGTTTAGAGTAATGAGGCGTGTTTCAGGAAAATGACTGAATCAGTCACGCTGTCATCATTATACTGTGCTGAGCTAATCATGTAGTGCTGGTTTAATACTGAAATTACTGAAGTGCTATTTCTGCAGGATTCTGATCTTGAACACATTTTTCTTGCCTGATATCGATAGCACCACTGTCTGACTGTTTGATGTAACCACAAAGTCAGGCTGAAATTTATGTTTTATACGCTCAAAAACACTACCGAATGTCATTCAACTATATTAAAGCCATCAATATGACACTATTCTTTAAGTCCAACAAAAAGCTTTTTTTCACACGCAGGACATTGGAGGAGACACATCTTGATCAGTGTCATTGCTTATCTGTAGTGTGAATATTTTCTGGATAAAATGATGAATGAAGTTAAAGTTTTTCTGTAAGCGTAACGGATGAGCGCTTGGTCAGCTTATCCTTCACACCATGAGCACTTTTTCTTTACAGGAGAGCGCATTGAATTAACACACACTGACATTATTTTATTGATTCAACAAATCAACACAGTAAATTAAAATGTGATAAAATCTCCTACATCCTGCACACACATTACGATTTCATGCCATTGCGTAACTGTTGGAGCACAATTAAAAAAATAATGTGTAAATATAAAAAGTAATAGGATGTGCTGGATCTCTATCACTTCCTGTTTTGTAACTGAATACACTTTACACGAGACAACATGTGTGTGTGTGTGTATGTGTGTGTGTGCGTGTGTGTGGGCGTGTTGTGTACCCAGACTGTACAAACACACCGCTTTCCATCTTTCCATGTTCCAACATGTGTGTTTGACAAACAGAGCCGGAGTTTAATCTCTCTCTGACGCCTTTATAACCATTTTATAGCTTTTAAGAGCAAGATGAAAGAGAAATGAACAGATCTGTCCATCATCCTATCTGTCTCTCTCTGTCTGTCTTTCTTTATCACTCTGTCAAATCTGTCCTCATCTTATGAAATGGGAATGAGGTGAATGATGGGAATGATACCAAATACCAAAAAACCCTTACCGTTGGAGAACATATGAAGAACCCTTTCTTCTAAGAGTGTGTGCATTAACCGGGTAAGTGTGTGGTACAAACCCCAGATTAATGTTCATTATTTTCTTCTTAATATCTAAAACCTGTCAGCAGTTTAACATTAACCTTCTTGGTACTGGTACACTCTTAGAACAAAGGGTTCTTTGAGGGTTCTTTGGATGTTTTAGGCGATTCTGAAGGGTGAAAATGTGGTAAGGTTTACAGAAACTGTCTAAAGGTTCTCTGTAACGGCAGGTTGTAGAGGATCTAAGCTCTTAGTTGATTCATTGGAAAGTTTTCAAATTTTTTTTTCCAAAATACCAACTGTAGTAATATTAGTATATAATAACTATAATAATAATAATAATAATAATAATAGTAATAATAATAATTAACAGAAAATGCAGCAGTACAACCATTTCTATCTAAAAGTGGCTTTTTAAAAAACCATTATACTTTTTTACAGGGGAAATGACTTTACTATGAGCCTCTGTGTGATTGCCGAAATTATTTAGTTGTTTTTTTACATTATATATTTCAATTTCTGTCCTCTATGAGTTTGTAACTACACTCGTCCTGAACACATTCCCATAAAAAGATTCTAATAAATAAAATGGGCTGAAATGAGAGGAAAAAATGAAAAAATGAAAAATGAGAAAGAAGGAGAAAGAGAAAACAGTGGCCTTGGGGAAATAGAATTTTTTTTTTTCCTGTATTGCAGAACTGCAGTGCCGTGGAGAGGCAGAGAGAGAAATGAAGCGGCTGCAGATACAGAATCACAAAAAGCTGTTTCATTTTAATAACCACAAATAAAAACTGCCACAAATTGCTGATATGTGATAAAAACCGAAAGACATGTCAGAATATAGAGTGAGAGTCGAGGAAATGTAGAAAGAGAACGCATTTTCAATTTCCACCTGGAGATAGGTGTGTGTGTGTGTGTGTGTGTGTGTTAAATCAGGACATATTAAATGTAGTTTTCACTGCCATTGATTCATTTCTATATCAAATTATATATATCAGATATTAAATTGATATTTTTATATTAAAAGATATTCCCATGATGTTCTCACAGTAAAAATATCAAGACTCATACGAGCACCCACAAATATTTATGTATGGTGTTTGTTGCTTATGACAGCAAAATTTCCTGTGAGTCTTTTTAAAATGCGTTTATTTCTTCTCTCTCTCTATCTCTCTCTCTCTCTCTCTTTCTGTCCTTTTCACCCTCATCTTCCTGTCCTTGTTCTGTCTTTAGCTCATTTTTCTTTTTTTCTTTTTTCTTTTTTTTTAAATCCTTCCTCCCTGTTTTTCCACTTCTAATAGCAGATATGGGTCATTAGAGGCAGAGAGATGACAGAATGGACAGAGAAAAGAGAGAGTGGGAGAGAGAGAGAGAAAGAAAGAAAAATGTAAAATAGAGGGAAGACAGAAAAATCCAGAAAATGAGAGACACAAGAAGTGTGAGGATACTGTCGTAAAGTAAAAAAAATAAATAAATAAATAAAAAAAATTTTAAGACAGAAAATGGTGAAAAAAATGAGGGAAGGAGAGAAGGACAACAAAATGAGGCAAATAACAAGGTTACAGAGAAAGACAGATGGAAAAAGAAGAAGATTCCCACTCGTTCTCACATTCCCACACTGGGGTGTGTCTGTGAATAAACCTACAGAAATGAATAGCGGTGCATTGCATTGTGGGTAATGTCGTTCTGGAGAAACTCTCACTAACACCTGCTCATCTGAATGTTCAGGTTGTGCATTCTCATATCGCATTTGCATATGCAACACTGATTAATTAAAGATTTGTGTGTAAATCTGACAATCACCTGCAAAAAACACACACAATCTGATTTACTCTCAGTCTCTGGAGGATTATGTGTGTCAGAGGTTTGTTTGTTTTATGTGTTTGTCTTAATAAATATATATTTTAGAGTGTTTTTTAATGGAAAAATGGAAAATAGTGGGTGGAGTCAATGCAAATTAGATTAATCAGCTGCAGTGTGATACATTTACAGAAGCTTGTTTTATATTATTCTTCAGAAACATAACCAAAGCAACCTGCCAATAAAACAGGATAATTTCAGACTCGGTTTGTGTGTGTGTGTGTGTGTGTGTGTGTGTGTGTTTATGAAACACGAGACACAGTCTTACCTTTAAAGTGAGATGAAGGAACAGGAATGAATGAACATGTAAAGAAGAAAAAGATAAATTAATTTTTGTTCATTTATATGCTTCATTCCACAGTTCACTTATTAAAAAAAGAAACAAAAAACCAAAAGCCTTCACTGTTCCTGAGTTCAGTTTCTAACACACTACCCTCTCACTTTAGTTCAGTAGTTTCTATAAGATTTCAGTCCAGATCTGTCATGTCAGTAATTTATTACAGACTGCTCATGCATGCATCTGGAAAGATTAGTGCATATTTTACCTTCTGTATAATGAGAAGTAGAAAAAACTTCAGGTAATATAGTTATAGTAATGTATACACTCCATGGGCAAAAGTATGTGGACACCCGAGTGTTGAACCTCCCATTCCTAAAGCATGGCCATTAAGATGGAGTTGTTTCCCCTTTGCTGTTCTAATAAGCTCCACTCTTCTGGACTGACATGTCAGCAGAGATTGTGTTATGTCCTGTTTTTCTTCGGTATAAAGACGCTCCAGGAAGCATTCACTCTCTTCTCTTTTCTATCATCTCCAAAAGCGAAAGTTTAAAATGCAGAACAATAAACTATAGATGAGGTGTAAAAGGGCGTGTCAGAGCAGCGGCGCTTGCGGGGTTTTAGGGAAGTTATTGATTTCCTAGCACAGCTACCCACTACAGACATGTTTTTGTCACATGACCTACTAATGCTCAAGTGTGGCCACGCCCCCTACAACAAGCACATATAATATGAGTGTACATGGTGAAGACACGCCCATCTCTGTGATTTATACACACATCACCTATCACCTGTCAATCCATCACATTTACTACACACATACATTACTGAACACACACACGTCCTCCGACTACACTACTGAACACACACACATCCTCCGACTACACTACTGAACACACACACATCCTCCAACTACACTACTGAACACACACACGTCCTCCGACTACACTACTGAACACACACACGTCCTCCGACTACACTACTGAACACACACAGACATCCTCCAACTACACTACTGAACACATACACATCCTCCAACTACACTACTGAACACACACACGTCCTCCGATTGCACTAATGAACACACACAGACATCCTCCAACTACACTACTGAACACACACACGTCCTCCGACTACACTACTGAACACACACACGTCCTCCGACTACACTACTGAACACACACAGACATCCTCCAACTACACTACTGAACACACACACGTCCTCCAACTACAGTACTGAACACACACACACGTCCTCCGATTACACTACTGAACACACACACACGTCCTCCGACTACACTACTGAACACACACATCCTCCAACTACACTACTGAACACACACACATCCTCCAACTACACTACTGAACACACACACACACGTCCTCCGACTACACTACTGAACCCACACACACGTCCTCCGATTACACTACTGAACACACACACACATCCTCCAACTACACTACTGAACACATACACATCCTCCAACTACACTACTGAACACACACACGTCCTCCGATTGCACTAATGAACACACACAGACATCCTCCAACTACACTACTGAACATGTGCACGTTCTCCAACACAGACACCTACCGACTACACTACTGAACACATACACATCCTCTGACTACAGTACTGACCACACACACGTCCTCTTACTACACTACTGAACACACACACATCCTCCGACTAGAGCTTGTGCAATTGTGTGTGGGTGTGTGTTGAGGAAATGAAAGAACATGTAAACCATTTCTATCTAACAATATCTCTCTGTGCACACTGTGTATCTTTCTTGTGTGTGTGTGTGTGTGTGTGCGCCTGTGTGTGTGTGTGTGTGTGTGTGTGGCAGTGATTTATTTGGGAGTGTGTTTGAACAGATTGCTGAGGCTGCCTCTTCTCAACCAACCAACACACAGACACACAGACACACACACACACACACACACACACACAGGGTGTGTGTATATCCTTGACCTATGGGGAAATTCAGACAAACATAGAACTGACTTGTTTTTGCAACACAAGGGGTGTTTCACTCTGTGTGTGTGTGTGTGTGTGTATGTGTGTGTGTGTGTGCACAGTGTGTACGCACTGGATCCTTGTATCCTGTTGATGCTGGTGAAGCTCATCTTCAGTACAATACCACAGCATCCTATTAGGATATCCTCTCTAATCCCATTGCGCGCACACACACACACACACACACACACAACCACCCCTCTAACCGGTCATGGTAGGTCAGTAAATGAGTCCTTGACCTTTGATAGTAAACACACACAGGTAGAGTGTTGGGCTGATGATATATCAGTAATGACGGTTTATTGTGATAGAGTGAAATACTGATATTGTTAAAGTGGTGTACACGATGATGTCACTGGATACAAAAACTGTTTTTTTTTTAAACCAAAAGCATGCACTTTTTCAGTTTAAACAATATTCTAGCAGTTTTGCTTAACACATCATTGTAAAAGTTTCACAATGCATTGTTTCAATTTAGGTTTTTTTTTGTTTTGTTTAGCGCAAATCCACATAACGCTTAAAAAGTGCTTCTGTCATGGAGCGTTGGTGCGCAGTGTACGTAACCAACACCAAAAACAACACAAACACTCACACTGGCACACACTCACACTTTATAACACACTAATGTGGATTACTGAGCTACACTATCATGATAAAATTTTGTTTTTTTTTCATATTTAAAGCCCTTTCATATTTGTAAGTAAGATTTTTTTTATAAAACATATTTAGAACAACTTGTGTTGACTAAAATGCAAGAAAAGCATAAACATATTTAAACGTAAAAGAAGAATTCGTAAAATAATGCAGCATGTTTGAATCAAACCCAGAAAAAATATAAATAAATAAATAATAAATAAATAAATAAATGCATATTTATTATTAATAAATTTATAATTTTTTATAAATTATTTTTAAAATACATTATATTACATTTCAAAATAGTAATATTTACTGAATTCATTTATTTAATTTTATGTAATATTATTAAATGCCACCACTTCAGAGGAAGTGAGACTTTGAGTGTCTTATTAGACAGAGTACAAACACAAAAACCAAACAAACACTAAAGTACCACTGATGTAAATCAAAACAGAGAAAACGAAAGTAACGATAATAACTGTAATGTATAGTAATATTAATAGAAATAACAAATTAACCAAAATGATTAATTTCACTCTCATTCAAATTCAGAAAATGGACTAGTCGCTGAAAATGCTGTTACTGATTCTGTAATGCATCCTGATCCACTTACATTTTACATATTAATAATAATAAAAAAAATAATAAAAATAATAATAATAATAATAATAATAATAGCAATTCAAACCTGTTCAACGTTAGTGTAGTTAAGTATCTGTATTTGTTTTATTAGGCAGATGGAGAAGAAACATGCGATAAATAAGGACGCGTAAGACTAAATTTATGTGTAATTGTGTGTAAAACTATTATTGATTATTTCTGTTCTCATTGCCTAAATAAGCAAATATTTTAAAGCACTAAAATTTTTGCGTAAAATTCTTTGAATGGACATGGAGCTGGAGTACAGGAGGAAGCTCGGGTCGTACGGAGAGACCAATACGCTGTGCGTTAACTTCAAACAGAATAAAAACATCAAGTCTGATTTGCCAACAGCGCCTGTTAGCACACAGCTAAAAATCTAATTTTCTTTTCATGCAAATACACAAATAATTGTAGGCATTTAGCCACTTCAGCATAAAAGTTCCCCCAATCAGGAAGTCTTTCAGTTCAACTGCCCGCTTTTCTCAAAATAGAAACCCGCAGAATTTGTTTAGATAATCAGAGTGGAGGATCGGCTTCCTGTGACCTCTTCACACTAACGCTCACTCTGTGTGTAAATCAGCTGCTCCACATTCAAACCCCGACTCACAAATGCCTAAATATTTAACACACATGACACACGATTTATATTTCTATAAACTACTCTGTCATTTCAATCGCTTAGATAGAGAGTGACAGGAGAAAAACGATTCTGTGTATTCATCCTGACGTAGTGGAAGACGGATGGAACTGATTCACGCTGGGAAACAAAGCTGTTCAGAAGTTTCTGAAATCGCAAACGCTTCCTAAGAGGTTTTAAAATCCAGTCAGGTCTTTAAGGATGTTGTAGAATTTGACTCAATTTTTCCCTGATGTTCTACATTTGGTACAACTTTCTAAGACTTTTAAAAAGTTTCAAATTTGCATGAGTTGTAGATTTATAAAGTTTATGACTTTATGACTTTTAAGAGGTTCGACATAAGAGGACAGATTGCATAATTAGCTAGATGAAATTGCTTCCTAGGAAATTGTACAAGTGGATATGGCTTTCTAAGAAGATTTAGTACTTGGTACAGCTCACCTACAAGCTCTAGAGCTCAGTATGAACTTCACGTATGGTTCTGTCATTATGTACCGGTTTCTAAACCTTCTAGATTTATTTATGAGATGGTTGTTTTACAGAAGTTCCAGAATTGGGATATATAAAGAAATAATTACATTTTAAGATATAGAAAGAAATGACTACAACTCACACGACGGATTTCTAAGTAGTTGGAGAAGTTCCAGAATTGGGTATTGTGTTCTCAGACGTTCCAGAGTCCGGTACAGCTTTACTGGCACTTACACATTTTGTGTTTGCTGTTTTAAAGACTGGGTTTAGATTTATACTAGGTTTCAGAATTGCCTGTGTGTTTCAAAGATGTTTATCATTGAAATTCCAGAATTCCAGAACTTTCAAAGAAGACACAAAATTTAGGGAAAAAGGATTGAATGGGATACACAAAGTGCGAAAGCGGAAGAAGCGTGCAGTCAAGGTCAAAGGTCACGGAGCCATTGATGAGTTTTGTGATTTGGGAATATTAGTGTCAGCGCTACGTGGCTGTTTCATGGCTGAGTTCAGAGGAACAGCTCAGTGTGGGATAGACAGATAGAGGAGGAAAACAGAGGGGGAAAAAGGGGAAGAAACAGAATGAGAGGAAGGAAGCATTTTTTGATGAATCAGTTCCCCGGTAACAGCGTGACATCACCGTGACCTGGGGTTCCACTTCCTGACACTTCAGCAGTAAAAGATTATTTTCTCTCTTTTTTGTCTTTTCATTCTGTTAGCCATGGCAACAGGCCAGTGTTGCTACGGCTACAAAAGAGCGATAGCAACAAAATGAAGCAGCAGGAACGTCTGTTATCTTTTTGTTTTTGCCAGCAGGAGGAACAAGGGAAACTTCTCTCTCTCTCTCTCATTCTCTTGTGTAAGAAAAGAACAGAGTGAAAGCATCCCGCTGATCGCATCCAGCACCCCTCTGTTCCTACAGTCTGTTCCTCATGCCTATTTGTAGTTCTTTACACACACACACACACACTTCTTTTAACTCACGGCAGTCCCTTGAAAACTGAAGATGATGTCGCGCATGTGTGATAGTGTCTGATGGAATTCTGCTGCTAGTTAAAGCATTTTTTGTGATATTTTTCTCTCACACTTCTTGACATGCTCATCACCTCCTGAAGTCACACATAACAAGTGTTAGAACACAAACAGGCTCTTCATAAACTCTCAAACGCACCCAAGTTTCTCTTGCAGCCTCCAGAAGTGAGTGCGATCACACTGAGATGCCATCAAACACTCAACTCAAAAATAACTCAAGAGCTGCTGTGACTCAACTTTCACTGATTCACTGAATCACATCCTCGTGATTTGTTTCTGCTGTAAATATTACTGCAGCTCGATAATGACTAAAAACCCCAAATCACTGAGTCGCTCTAATTCTAAAAGTCTGACTCATATAAATTACTCCAGGTCGATAAAGTCGGACTCTCTGATCTGTACTTATCAGAGTCGCACAGGAACAGATTCGAGTTCAATGACTTTTAAACTCTCCTGCGTCTGATTCATGAATATTTTGAACAGCTTGAGAGCAAATGATGAATCAGCCTCATCCATGTACAAAAAAAAAAAAAGAAAGATGTTGCATATTTTATAAATATTCTGTATTACATCCTGATTTACATAAACACAGTGTGTGTAGTGAGTGTAGTGATTCACTGAGCTTATAGATTCAGGATGACCAATGAAAAAATCATAACATTTTTCTGGAAAAAGTAATATATAAGAAAAAGCAACATTTTTGTGCTTAAATGCAAACAGGAAATAAAGAGGATTTAGTGTCAAGATACATATATTTTTTGGTATTATTACAACCCAGGAAACATTAGGCGATTCCTGAGTGCTAGGAGCTGAGATAAAGATGTCTGAAATTTTATTTTTGTGATTATACATCTTTATATTTAGCAGTATTAGGATATTAAAAAAAAAAGAAATAAAGCCATATTTCTTAAAATATTGTGGCCTTTATCTGGTAATATTATTGTCTGGTAATAATTTAATGAAAAAGGGACATTCAGTCAACGTTTCTCTAAAAGTCAAACATATTTATTAAACTCAAATAAATGACTCATTCAAATAAAGTCTGACATCAATGAAACAACGTCTTATTCAGATCCCTTAACTCAAATATTACTCCTAGTTTTATTATACGAACAAATCTATTTTTTTACATGACTACTTAAATGCAGACGCCTTTATTAACCACAACTCAAAAATCTGACTGATTTACTTAAAAATCTGATTTATTTCACTTCAGTGGTTTCTGTGACTCATCTTGTGTCATTAACTCCAAAAATTCCTAAATTGATTGTTTAACCTTAAAGAACATGACTGTTAGTTTTTTCAAATGAGACATCTAGACTTACTAACTCAAAGTTAGACTCAAAACAGGTATGACTCACTCGAAATACGAAACTCAAAGCTATCAAAAAAAATGAACTTGTTGAGTTACACTGATTCTAAAACTCTGAGTCATTTAATTACCTCAACTCAAAAACTGGAAAAAATCAAATTAATTAATACTTTGACTCAAATAATTGACTCATCTAATGCTAATATAACTCAAAACTCCTTTAAACACTCAAAACCGTGTGACTCATTTGCTTAAAGTGACTCAAATTTTTTTGACTCATATAATGTTATTTACTGAAATGTGTTTTGACTCAAGTACTGACTCATTCAGAAACCTTGACTCAAAAAAATGTAAGACTCGTTTTTATTTCTTTTTACCAGAAAATTTTGGTTTATTGAAATGTATGTCATTTCCATTTCCCTTTTGTCAGTTCGAAATCTTAGATAGTTAGCGATGAGAGAGAGTCAGCTGAAAAAAAAACCTCTCCGGAGAGGAAGGGTTGACCTTTGACCCGTCAGCGTCCTGTATTCCACAGATGCAGAGCTGACTCAGAGTCAGATAAACCCTACTGCATTTTACTTGTCTTTAAGCTAAAATCAGTGAAGAATCCTGCCTGATGTATGTAATTGGACAGATCTGCACTCGTGATGATAAAGGAGGAAACAGGAACAGTTCTTGGGAGTGGATTCAGAATTCTGCTTCAGAAAATCGGCTTTAATTGGACACAAATGAGCAGACAAATGAAATCCATTTACACGAGTATTCCCCTCGGTCTGAGCTGATTAAAGCAGAACGACAGCTCAGATTCTTTCTCTGTCTCTATTTTCCTTCATCTATTCCTTTTTTCTCTCTCTTTCTGTTCTCATATCTCTTTTTTCTTGGAGAAAAGTTATTTTAATAGCCACACAATTAGCCGCATGTGATGCTCACAAGCTGTTTTTTCACTCTTTTTGATATCACATTATCAGGCTGTTAGATCAGAGCCACAGTTCTGCCTCATCTAAAACAATCTCTCCTTTAAATTTGTCCTGATTGGTGAGAAGGTGTTGATTAATTTTCTATAAGAGCAGCTCTGACAGTAGTGCAGCTGCAAATCACAGGGTTATATTAATGCACTCGTTCTAATACGTTATCTTTTCTGCAGTATAGTAACAGCTCATTTGTGGTGGACACGCCATATAAATGGATTAAAAAATGTAACGGAAGGAAAAAAAAACAAAATGGAAAAAATGGAAGGAGTCTCCAGTATCAGTGCTTCGTATCAGTCAGAGGTAAAACTGAAACTTTTAGGTTTCCAACATCTTCAGGCTTGTTTACGCTTCGTTTACGCTTCGTTGTGGGTTCTTGGTATCATGACAAGCTGCATTTTTTGTCTTATTTTCTTCAAGAGAGAGAAGGAAGAGAGGCTGGTGAGGGAACGAATGTTTATAGCTGCTATAACATAAGTGACAACAGAAACTAACTCATTTCATGACATGTAACAATAGACAGATAAAAAGTAAGACGTTCTTAAGTAAACAAAAAATTTGAATCATTGGCTAATTGCTGTGGTGTAAACTCTATGTGAACAGTCATTTTTACAGCTGATGTATCAATGTCTCTCTCTCTCTCTCTCTCTCTCTCTCTCCACTTATACATGTAAGTGCTTCATAAACAGATGTACTGAAGGCCATTTGTTCTTTTTTTTATCTCTACTTTACAGAAGTGCGAGAGTCAATGGAAGAAAAGAAGCTCATCACATTTTCTAAAAGTTAAACTGAGTAAAGCATCAGGATGTCGTCCAATCCAGAGGAAAAGTCATACATTTTCATAATGATGCCGTTATGTGGGACGCAGTTGATGAGCGAGGACATGATCACGGTTTCTAGAATAAACCTCTTCCTGAGGTTTTCCTCTTCCCTGTGTGTGATTTGTTCACGGCTCACAAGTTAAAGGTTTTACAGCAGTCCTGTCCTGACATTTCATTTACAATCTCAGCTTCCTCTCAGCTCACAGTGATATAACTGCAATGTAGAAACTAAAGCCATGCTCAAAAAAACAGAAAAGGAAAAGAAAGAAAGAAAGAAAGCAGGTGGTTTTGGACAGTTGGGAGCGGATGAGTGTGTGAGTCACTAGAACATTCCACTGCAGTTTGTGTTCCAGTTTCAGATGCTGTGATCAGACACGATGATGTACTGACCCCCTCTGACCCCGCCCCCTGATGACATCACACAGGGTGAAGAGTGAAGAGCTTTCCAAATTGGCCACTCAGAGACAGACAGGCAGGCAGACAGACAGACAGACAGACAGACAGAGTGGGAGAAACAGGAGGTGGCAAGAGAGAGCGAGAAAGGATAGACGAAAGAGGGAAAAAAGAGGGCAAAAGGAGGAAAAACAAAGTTAATTAATTAATTCATTATTCAGAATGATGGACAGAATCAGAGATAGAGAAAGATGGGATGAAAGAAAGAAAGAAAGAAAGAAAGCACGTCTGACTCTGTTCCCGTGGAGACACACACAGAGCATCTTGGGTAGCTAACGTCTGCGAACCGCTTGGCAACCGTCACCCAGGTAACGGGAAAGTGATGAGCGTAGACGGCCGCCTCATCCTCAGAGACATGAATACCGATATACACACATGGGCTAGTGCACTACCAAAAAGTGTGTGTGTGTATGTGTGTGTGCGCTTGTGTGTCCATGTCTACTTTTCTTGCCTCCAGAAGCACTCAGCATTTACGTAAGCAGCCATCCAAACCTCAAAATGGACTACATACACCCACTGTGTGTGTGTGTGTGTGTGTGTGGTTTTTCCAAATCACTGATGATCATCTGGTCCATGAAGCCTGATTAACACTAATGATGCTTCACTTTTCTGACCTCAGCATCCAGTTTCTTCTTCAGTGACCAAGTAATAACAAACTTTACATGTCTCTCTCTCTCTCTCTCTCTCTCTCTCTCTCTCTGTCTCTCTGTCTTTGTCTCTGTCTCTCTATGTCTCTCTCTCTGTCTCTTTTTCTGCCTCTCTCTCTCTGTCTGTTCCCGCTCGTTCCTACATGTACACCACTCACCCACTCACCCACCCACTCACCCACCCACTTACACATACATACACACACACACACACACACACACGCCCACACACACACAAAACTAAAACTTCATTGTTCTTACAATGCATTGTGTTCGCCCACGAGCTGATGAACATCATGAAGAACACCAGAGACAGAGAGCGAGAGAAAGAGAGTGAGAGAGAGAGAGAGAGAGAGAGAGAGAGAATCTCCCATACTTCTCCTCTCTGAGCACTGAGCAGAAACTGAGCTGTGTTTTAGGGGAACATGAAGGAAGTGTGCGGCTGGCAGCTACATTCATATTCACTCTTCATCATACAAGAAACACAAATCAGCTCTAATCTACTCCAATCCTAATACTATCTATTATAATATTTTATATAGCTATGTCATTTATATATTATATATTTCTGTAGTTATTTTGTGATTCATTTACAAAGTCTGTATCCAAGCTTTAGCAATACAAATGTTATTTGAATTGAATTGAATTGAATTGAGAGAGAGAGAGACAGAGAGACAAAGAGAGACAGACACACAGGGAGGAAGAGAGAAAGAGACAGACAGACACACACACACACAGGGAGAGAGTGAGAGAAAGAGACAGACAGACACACACACACACAGGGAGAGAGTGAGAGAAAGAAACAGAGAGACACACACAGGGAGGAAGAGAGAAAGAAAGAAACAGAGAGAGAGAGAGAGAGAGAGAGAGAGAGAGAGATAGTTCTAAGTGAATGGAGGAGGTTAACTTGTTGAACGTTGTGCTCCACGGTAACACACACTGGGTTCTGGGTAATCACTGCGCTCCCTCTTTTCCCTCTTTCCCTCCTCCATCCCTCAGTCCTCTCACATCCGAGTCTGCCGTCGCCGTGGAAACACCACTGAGTGACCGCACACGGTCTTTCTCAGCCTTCTCGTTCCATCTCCAGCAGCGCTTCTGACTCACTTCTGCCAGCGAACCCTTAAAGAACCCTTTCCGTCTACAAGAAGCTAAACTCCTGACAGGTTCTAGAGTTAATACACATTATTGGAACAAAGGGGTTCTTTAAGGGCTCACTTGGATAACACAGAGTTAATCTTAACTTCCAAAAAAAGTTAAAGGTTCATGTCGGAACCTGTCAGCTGTTAAATCAGCTGTGATTTAAGCTTATTGATACACTCTTAGTGAAAAACAATGTTTTTGAAAGGTTCTTTAAGACTTAAGGGTTCTTTGCTTTCAATAGCAGCCCTACTTTAAAATTAAACTTTAATTAGTTAATTAAAATTTAACTTCTTGAGTATACTCTGAGGGAAAAAAGATTTTTTCACGAGTTTTTTAACAATTCCATGGATACTTGCTCTCAGTCTCTATGCTTACTGATTAGGAAACACTCTGTTGTTGAGTTCTATATAGAACGTTTAAGGGTTCCCCTGAGAGCCAACTGAAGAACCATACGAGTTAATGTGTACATTCTTAGAAAAAGGGTTCTTCTGATCTTTCTGAGAGGAAAAGCTAGTGTTATAACAGGTAATAACTTACCCTGAGTTCTTCACAACTTTTAACAAAGTGCAGATAGTGGAATGACCTTCTGCTGACTGAAGAACCGCCTACTCTCTACACACTTCAGCATGCAGGAGATCTACACATTAAAACCCCACGTGGTGTGTACTCGGTGTTCATTTAGAATTGTAAAACAAACAAACAAAAAACACGTAAATTTGAATCTGCGTGTTTTATTTTTGGTTCTCAGTTTTCAGGGCTGACTCAGTTTTATCAGTTTCCTAACGAGCCGCTACCGAAGTACTTCATTGCTCCAGGTTAAACTCAAACGTCTGAGGGTTTGCTGCTGTTGTCATTGTGAAGAGGAAACCGCATTAGCTTGCACTGCAATGCCTTCTGGGTAATTTCTGTTCTTGATGTCTACAGTTGTGTTGATTTGATCCTTCAGGCTTACAACAAATTGCTAACAATCTTCACTCTGATAAAGTAATGAAAAGGGAAATAAAATGGAAATGGGGAGGTGTGAGAGAGGAAGACAAGAAGGGAGAAATAAAAACAGTACTGAGACTCATCACCAAGTTCCCTTATTATTATTATTATTATTATTATTATTATTATTATTATTATTATTATTATTATTATTATATACAGGACTCTTTCCTGAGCATTAAATGCAGAAAAAACTCAACTTGTACTGTTGTATCTTTCTGTAGAGTTTTCAAACAAAACACGGTCCTGTTCAAACCTCTGTCACTTCACTTCCTGTTTACTTTAAAGACCACAGCAGCAGACGAGGGACAGACCTAAAGTCTGGCATTTATTACAGTGTGTATTCGTTTAACTGGGACTGTGTTTCCTTCTGTTTTCTGTCTGCGAGAGAGAGAGAGAGAGATGTGAGAGAGAGATGGAGACGGAGGGAGACAGTGAGACAGATAGAGAGAGATAGACAGACAGAGAGAGAGGGAGAGAGACGGGTCCTTAGATTGTTTCCTGCTTGTTGTACTTGTCAGGTTTAATCTCAGTAATTGGAACCTGCAGGAACGTTTGTCCGTTCCCTCGTTCTCTCACTCTGATTGATCCATCCATCACCATAAACGAGACGGTCAAAACGTCCTTAATCTGATCAGCAATTCGTTTGGCTGCATATATACGTTTACACGCACTGACACACACACTGACACAAATACACACACACACACACACACACACACACTGTAGCTAAGAAAGAAAGACAACATAAAATGCAGAGAGAGGAGGAGAGAGAGAGTGCGTGTGTGTGTTTTTGTGAGAGAGAGAGAGAGATCAAAAAGCTCCAGGGATGGATATCGATAAATGTCACGTGTAAATCCTGATTAATTGGCCGCAAATATCACCAGGTGAAATTGCACACCTTTTTATCATTAATAAACGTCCCCACAGTTTGGACTTCATTACCCATCACCCCCGGCGAGCTCACACAGCGTCACACTCCTCTGATCACGGTTCCTCCTCTAGCTGTCACTTTTTCACTCCCTGACTAATACACTCAATTGGGAACATCTCAGATCTTAACCAGTGCATCTGATTAAACACAACTTCATTTCCAATGTTTACAGGGATGTGTGTGTTACCCATAATGCACCAGGAGCATATACAGCCAGAGGGTGGCTGAGATGGTCCTCTCAAACTTCACAAACATAAACCAAATGGTAAACTAAACATGATTTAAAAAAACTGAGATAAATGTTAAACTATCAAACTATTAAATACATATTGAAATATTTAAATTAAGTCCAGCACAAGTGTAAATAAAAATGAATGTTAAAAATTGACCTAGAAAAAAGGAAAAAAAAATCTGACAAATAAATTAACTAGATAAAATGTTAATTAAATAATAACATTTAAAACAATAAAATATAAATTAAATAATAAAAACTATCAAGATTAAGTAGAAACTGAACTGTAATCAAAACTCTGAATCAAACTCTGCATTAAAATAAGATTACTAACTCTATAGATTAAATAGTTCAAGAAAATTAAAAAATATATAAAACCCTAATTAAACCTAAGTTGCATTCAAATTAAATGTAAACATAATAAAAATTAAATATAAAAGTGTAATTAAAAAATCTGAAATAGTTCTACAACTATAAATATGCTAATATGTTATTATTTCTGTGTTTTTAAATATCTCTCTAAAAATCTCTATGGAACCTGACATTTTGCCCGGGTTTGAGGCACAATGAGCTAACAGCGTACTCAAACACACACACACACACACACACACATACATACATACTGTGTCGTCTTTCCCATTTGCGTCATTACAAGATAAACAGTAATATGGCCAGAATAATAAGAACGTTATTTTTTCTGTGAACGATTTCCGGAGGTAAAGCTGTAACTTGAAGTTTTCCGACATCTTCAGGACAGAGGAGTTTACACTTCTTTGCGGTTTCTTGATAACATGACAAACTGTTTTTTTGTCTTATTAACTTCAAGAGAGAAAAAAGTGACAACAGGAACTAACTTGTTTCACTGACGTTCCACGACAGTAAAGTAACTATAAACAGATAAAAATTATGACCTGCTGTTCTTTAATAATTTGTAACTGTTGTTAAATTGATGTGGTATAAGAGTTAAAAACACATGGGGACATGCTGTTATAGGAAAATAATTCAGGATGTTAACAGTAAATTTTACTTATTTATGAGATCTCCCTGATTGGTTGATTCTTATTCTGGCTCCGCCTTGACCACGCCCCTGGATCATTGCTGTAGG
This sequence comes from Pangasianodon hypophthalmus, assembly GCF_027358585.1. NCBI lineage: Eukaryota > Metazoa > Chordata > Actinopteri > Siluriformes > Pangasiidae > Pangasianodon > Pangasianodon hypophthalmus. The sequence continues at coordinate 4,818,380 of NC_069723.1, forward strand.
AGAGGTGCCTTCTTTAAGCATGTAGCAGATACCTGAATGCTAATTGGTGTAGGTTGAACGTGTGGCTCAGCGCAGCTCCATGTTTGGAAAGGTGTTGTATTGTAGAATTTGCCCCGCCCACATCCAGCACTATTAGTAAGGAAGTGAGAACAGTGCAGTGTGTGTTATTCTGTGAGCATAGTGTTATCTGAAGAGCTCAGAAAGAGCTCACAGCCATGAAAAACACTGCATCCTGATTGGCTGTGAGGTGTGTATCAGGACATGTCTAAAATAGATCTGATCAAACCTTTAATCTCAGTTCTAAACCATGTTACCATGACAACCAGCATCAGTAACAGCACTAATGATTTCACAACGCTATCGTTCTTATTGTGTCATGATAAAGATGTGGATTTACGTAGAAACGAGTGAGTTATATCAGCAGCTACACGTGTGGAAATGTTTTGATTAAAACCAACAACAGGATGGTGACATAACAAATGCCCGCCCACGTAACCATAGCAACAAATGTATAATGACAATCTGTTGCTATGTGTACATAGTACATAGTTACAAAGTTTGGAAAATAACATTAAAACAAACTGCAATATTTGAATTTATTTCAATAGAACAACACCAGGACAGAACGCTAAACACTACAAAAAATTAAGAATAAACAAGCTATGAATGATTCTTACAAATGAACATTTTTCGAACACTTTTAAAGATTTTTAAGATTTAAATTAGGTGCTGCAAAAATTTAATGAACATGAACACAATTTGGAAAAGAATTACATAAAAATGATATTTACATATTAATATTCAACAAAATATAACTAAACTATTAAAATGTAACTAATTTATATTAACATATATTTATATAACATTATCAAAAATAAAAATAAATGAAATTAAGTATTACAATCGTATTAAAATCCTCAATCAAAGCTTGTATAAAATAATATTATTTTAATATTATTATAAACCATAAAAATATTAAATGAAGCAAAACATGAAAAAGTTCTAGATCTCTAAATGTGCCATCTGTTCTCTCGCTCTCTCTCTCTCGCTCTCTCTCTCTCATACACACACGCACTCAGTGGGTGTGTATTGATCTGTTTGTGTTTGTGTCTTTAATAATTATAGAGTATTAAACTTCAATCAGTCCTTGAATCTCAAAGATCATCAATCCACACCATGACGTCTGAACTTCAGTAGCTTACGCACACACACACACTTATCTCAGGGTGCCTTCTCCATCAGGAGCAGTGTGTCAGAGTGATGAGATGTAATTACAGACTTGAGGTGTCGCTCGGTTGCTGGTGTGGATCAGGACTGTGATAAGGAGAAAGTAATCGAGCACCGAGATCATCACACTGATCACCTTTAATTACATGTCACAACAGCCTGATAACCACACACACACACACACACACACACACACACCTCTAACACACACATCATCTCCAATCTATCTTTAACACTAATCATCAGTTCCACTCATGTTCCACCTCTCTCTCACACACATACACACACACACATACACACACTTGCTCTTGACTAGAAGATGTTGTCTTCACTAGCATCTAGACCACTGCCTTGAAACACAAACACTCGTCTTTAAACCCTGAAAAAAAATCAGGGATCAAAAATACAGACTGAAGAAGGAAATAGCGCTTTTTTCTTTGCTGTCAATTTTTTTAAAGAGAGAATTTAAAAATGTAAAATAAAAGATTCATATGATGATATATGAATGAGAAGATGGTGAGTGCTGAGAGAAATCTAATAGAAGTCTCATATATCACCAATATATTACTGCATGAATAGTGCTAGTTGTAATTATCACATTAATCATTGGTTTCATTTAACGAAATGGCTTCCACACTCATTATCCAGCAGGACACAGAATAGCACTTGATCCAGCACATCCTGTTAGTTTACATTTTATTTTATTTATAACGAGCTCTAACAGTTACTCGAGCGCAATTTAATGAAGCCACCGGAAACTAAATCAAGGTGAGGAAATTGTAATGTGTGTGAGATGTAGGAGATTTTATTACACTTTTAATCCACTGTGCTGATTTGTTGAAATAATAAAATAATGCCAGTGTGTGTGTTAAATCAATGCGATCTGCTATAAAGAAAACATGCTCACGGTGTGAAGGATAATCTGACCGAGTGCTCATCTGCTACGCTTACAGAGAAACTTTAAGCTCTATAAAGAATGATCATTAACACTCACTCTGAGGACTCGGAGCAGAATTAATGTCCAGCTAAAAATACAAACTGGATAAATCACGGTGTTTAGTGTAGTGTGTGTGTGTGTGTGTGTGTGTGTGAGAGAGAGAGAGAGAGAGAGAGAGACAGACAGAAGAGGTTACACCTTTTAATAACCTACTTTCTGCCAAATACTAACCTACCTCTCTCGCTCTCTCTCTCTGGAAAGGTTTACTATATATAAAATATAAAGAACATGCAATTTAGTGACCTCGTTTAGCTACTGTTAGCAATGATCTGATGATAGCTGTCATGGTAACACTGGAATATATTAAGATGTAAATCTTAATATAAATCTTAAAATATGTGAATCCTTTGACTCTGACACTGAAATCCCACTGACTAATGTGGGCTGATTAGCGGTTAGCTAAACGGCTAGCTAGGTTAGCTAATAATTAGCGTTGTGTAGTGATGTTAGACTGTTGGACGGGTATTTTGTAATGTAATATCATTTTTAGGCCGTTGTGGATATTTTCATGGGATACATACTTAAAGACCACATGTGAAATTTTATAAATTATTCTACACTGATTATATTTAAGAGGTTTAAATTGGAGGTGGTTTAACTGAAACTAATAAATTTACCAGTTTATACTGTTCATGCTTTTGAAACCCAAAGAACTGCAGATGATTCTTAAAAAAAAAAAAAAACCTTAAAGGTCCATCCAATTTTCCATCACACTCTCTGAACTCTCGCTCGCCAATTATCTGTTCATTCTGAGCAGCTGCACATGGAGTTACTGTGGCATCCTGAACTCACACACACACACACACACACACACACACACAGCTGTAGATCCAGATGTGTAGGGTCAATAATTATACTGTCGACCAGCAGCCAACCACATCTGGATTGAATTCTATAAACAAGCTCCTGCACTACATTTCCCATGAGGCTTTGTGTTTTTGGGCCACGCATTAGCCATCGATCTAAGAGAAGTGGGACAGATGAGGACATTGGAGAAGGTCTTAGAGAAGTTACGGAACGTCAGACGGGAATGAGGACAGCGATAATATCAGCATGTTCTGCGATTATCTTGCAGGGATGGAGAAAAAGAGTTTCCATGGCAACATGAATTTGTATTTATGCAACATTGCACCAATCAATACACAACAGAACAACTCGTTATATTCTACTTCACTCCTTCTAAATGACCTTCTGACTCTCTTCAAGCAATAAAGGGGGAACTTAAGACCAAAAAAACCCTTTTTTGTGAGAAAGGCAATGGTCTGGAGCTGGAAGCGAAAAAGTTCTAAAAGTTCAAGTTCAAAGCGTAACGTTTAGAAAAAGAGAATGTTAATTAAAGCTGATGAATCGATGAATGACGAGTCAGACTGTATTCATTTCCTCTATTTTTAAATAAAATGCGTTCAGAAATACAGAAACAACAAAGTAATGTGTACAACACTACACACAACACTACATACGTCACTACACACGTCACTACACTCATCACTACACATCACTACACACAACACTACACACAACACTACACGTCACCACACTCGTCACCACACACGTAACCACACACGTGACCACACACGTCACTACATACGTCAGCACACACGTCACTACACTCGTCACCACACTCGTCAATACACACGTCACTACACGTCACCACACTCATCACTACACACGTCATTACATACGTCAGCACACACATCACTACACTCATCACTATACGTCACCACACTCGTCACCACACACGTCACTACATACGTCAGAACACACGTCGCTACACTCGTCACTACACACAACACTACACACCTCACTACACTCATCACTACACGTCACTACACACGTCACTACACACAACACTACACACGTCAGCACTACACATCGATACACTCGTCACCACACACGTCACTACACACGTCAGAACACGTCACCACATTCGTCACCACACTCGTCACTACACACGTCACCAGACTCGTTACCACACACATCACTACATACGTCAGCACACACGTCGCTACACTCGTCAACCACACTCGTCACCACACACGTCACTACACACATGTCGCTACACTCGTCACTACACACGTCACCACACTCGTCACTACACACGTAACCACACTCGTCACTACACACGTCACCACATATGTCAGAACACACGTCGCTACACTCGTCACCACACTCGTCAATACACACGTCACTACACGTCACCACACTCGTCACCACACTCGTCACTACATACGTCAGCACACACACATCACTACACTCATCACTACACGTCGCTACACTCGTCACCACACTCGTCACCACACACGTCACTACATACGTCAGCACACTCGTCACCACACTCGTCACTACACACGTTACTACATACGTCAGCACACACGTCGCTACACTCGTCACCACACTCGTCACCACACACGTCACTACATACGTCAGCACACTCGTCACCACACTCGTCACTACACACGTTACTACATACGTCAGCACACATGTCGCTACACTCGTCACCACACTCGTCAATACACACGTCACTACACATGTCATCACACATGTCGCTACACGCGTCACTACACACGTCACCACACTCGTCACTACACACGTCACTACATGTCACCACACTCATCACTACACACGTCACTACATATGTCAGCACACACGTCGCTACACTCATCGCCACACCTGTCACCACACACGTCACTACACACGTCAGCACACATGTCGCTACACACGTCACTACACACGTCACCACACTCGTCACCACACTCGTCACTACACACGTCGCTACACACGTCACCACATACGTCAGCACACGTTGCTACACTCGTCACTACACACGTCACCACACTCGTCACTACACACGTCACTACACACGTCACCACATACGTCAGCACACGTCGCTACACTCATCACCACACGTCACTACATGTCACCACACTCGTCACTACACACGTCACTACATATGTCAGCACACACGTCGCTACACCCGTCGCCACACTCGTCACCACACACGTCACCACATGTCACCACACTCGTCACTACACACGTAACCACATAGGTCAGCACACACGTCGCTACACTTGTCACTACACACTTCAGCACACACATCACCACACACGGCACTACACACGTCAGCACACTCGTCACCACACTCCTCACTACACACGTCAGCACACACGTCAGCACACTCGTCACTACACACGTCAGCACACACGTCACTACACACGTCACTACACTCGTCACTACACACGTCAGCACACACGGCGCTACACTCACTACACTCATCACTACACTCATCACTACACTCATGCCAGAGAGGAACAGGTTGTTTATGATAAGAGCACTGGTGACACAGTGGTTAAAAGGTCAGGCTCTTGAACAAGGTCCTTAACCCTCCTCGGCACTGTATCATGGCTGACCCTGACCTCTGACCCCAAACTCCTTACAAGCTTGGATATGCAAAGAAGGGACCTTTACTGTAATGTAATGTACAGTATATGTGACACATAAAGGCTTCTTCTAGGGCTGCCTTCATTTTTCTCTTTATGAGAGTGTGTGGTCAGAGAGACGAGGTGAGGTTACTGGAGATACAGTCAGATATGAGGGGAAAATTTTGTCTCGTATAGATGTACTTATTTTTGATAAGAAATTTTATTTAAGCGTAGCAAATTTAACCTTATATTTAAAAAATAAACCTATTATTGATGCTTCTAAAATGGCTGAAAATATGGCTGAAAATCTCTATACTACACCACTTTCCAAACCTCAGAATTAGCGGTGTGTACACTAAACCATCACACACAAGACTCACACAGCACAGGTTCCCAAAACGTTTTGGGCTAATGACTGACCCCAAGTGGATATTATGAACTTTCTGCAACCCTAATCCATGACCATTCTACATTTCATACACTTTCACCTTACAGTCTAGAATAGTAGATAAGTATGTAATTTGAGACAACGCTAGTTTGTTTAGCCAGTGGTAGATGGACAGGGGAATTTGTCCATTTTATTGCTGAACTCCTGCACAAGTGCAGTGTGTCAGGAGAGTGAAAACACTAAAATAGCACATATACGCTTCATTTAAATGTGGTGTGCTCCTGCCACATCAGTAGCACACAAAATCCGTTTCCATAGTTGTTTCAAAGACAGTGAATATTTCTAATAGTGATCTGTAAAATAATAAATAAATAAATAAATAAAACAAAGGAGGAGATTGTGAGTTTCTCTCACAACCCCATATGTAAATGAAAAGACTTCTCGTCTGAGAACCGCTGCACTACGCCATCTTTCGCCTGGAGAGATCCCTGCTGAAGTGAACCTCAACACCATATTCACATAAATTTCATAACTATAAATGAATACATTAATATAAAAGTGTGATTATCCTCATTTTTCTGAAAGTTCCCACTTTATTAAAGATGTAAAACATTTTCCAAGTTAATTATTTTACACCACGCTGCTGTTGAATTCCAGGCTGTGACTGGTCAGAAGGTGTTGATTAATTTTCTATAACAGCAGCTCTGACAGTATACGATACCGACATTACTGTTTCTATAGTAACAGCTCATCCACAGGGACTTGTACTGCAGGCGCTCCACATAAATGGTGAAGCTTTCTGTTAATGTGACAGGGAAGGAGTCTCCAGTGTCAGCACTTTGTAACAGTCAGAGGAAAAGTGGTTTCTCAGATTTTTTTGTCTTATTAACTGCAAGAGAGTTTATAACTGCTATAACATAAGTGACAACAGGAACTCACTTGCACAACAGGTATAGTTACATTAAATGTAACTATAAACGGGTGAAAAGTATGACGTTCTTTAATTGCTGTGGTACAAGAGGAACAAATCACTTGGGGATGTGCTATTATAGGAAAATAATCAACAGTGACTCCACACAGAGTTGTTTATTATTTAATGTAAATTCAGTATCTGTTGATTCTGTCCCTTGTCGAAAAGTATTTTTGCAATCTCTCTCTGTTTTTTTCCCCTTTGTTCAGCCCTATAATGGAACAGGTAAAGTCTGATAGCTTATTATTCTGCACGCACGATTTCATTTCAGTGCTGAGCAGAAAAGCCAATTATCGGCTTGACCACAGGGACTTGGGAAAAATCGAGCTAAAGAGGCTTAGCAGAACGTTATGGGGAAATGGACAGGAGGGCTGGATCTAGGGCAAATAGCAAAACACTTAGCAAAGTTTTTATACCATTAAAAGTACAAACTTTTAAATGCTTATATAAAGAGGAGTAGTGAAGACTTTAAGGGCAAAGATTCACTCTCGCAAGCTGTGTCATGAATCTGACTGGACTGTGAGGAGAGTGAAGGATTTAAGATTGGATTTTACACACCACAGGATGATCTGAGAAGATAATCACTTAATCGCTTAATCGCTGTGCAGTGGTGATCCGCTCCAGGTCTAAAACCGTGTTTAATTCTGCACCAGCTCATGGCCCAGTCACAGCAAACACATCACATCAAGAATGAAGATATATTCAGTTCCACTTTAACAAGCATTTGAATCCACACCAGCCACATCACAAACGCGCCAAACTCCATCTACAGAGACGTCAGAATTGTGTAACCTGCAGCTGCAGAGCAAAGTGTTTGTAGAGCTGTACGCAAGACCACCATTGACAAGTTCAAGACCAGGACTAGCCAAGATTGAGTCAAAATTGAGTCTTGAGCAGGTCAAAGTCAAGTCAAGATCAAGTCCAAATGAAAGCAAGACAGAGTCAAGACCAAAATTAAATCCATTTTGAGGCCAAGCCTTTACTTCAAGTAATCAGCTTCTTTAGTGATTAGACTGTTAGAAGAAGGAATTACTTCTTGTCAAATTTGTGCATGAGAAAAGAAAAAACAAAGCAAACATTCATATTACAAATTCTCAGACAAGACCAAGACTATACTTATTGAGACCACTGGCCAAGACAAGTCCAAGTCAATACAAACAAATTCTTGAGACCGGACTTGAGTCTTACAGCCTTAGTTTGTACACTACGATACTCATCTACAGTATGAGAGTGGTGTGGCTGAGAGGGGTGTGGCTGAGAGTGGGCATGGCTTAGATCAGGCATGGCTGAGAGGGGCATGGCTGAGAGGGGCGTGGCTAAGAGTGGTCGCTAAGAGTGGGCGTGGTTGTCAGCATGGCATTCTGGTAGTTCTTCTACTAGGCTTATCCACTGATTGTCTTGGTCTTGTCTGAGAATTTGTAATATGAATGTTTGCTTTGTTTTTTCTTTTCTCATGCACAAATTTGACAAGAAGTAATTCCTTCTTCTAACAGTGTTTGAACATCGCTCTCAAAACAAAAAACAATAAAAAATCACAGGAAATGTAAATTCACCTCTTCATAACTGACAGTGGAATGCTGGAGTTGCTAAAACAGATTAAAAGTGAAGTGCATTGCTGCTCTTTCTCCTAACAGGAAGCTAGAACAGACACTCAGCTGAGACGCGTCCCGTGTGGATTCATGGTCAGAGAAACACATGGTCATGTCCAGCACTGTGAAATAACTGAACCGAACACTTCTGCTAGATCAGGAAGTACAGGTGGTTTCCAGCGAGCGAATCAGAAGATACCACTTCACTGCTTTTTGTAAAATAAGCACAAATGTAAAAGAACTTCCTGTTTATCACTGAGGACTTCAGTTTAATAGAAAACAGAAACAATTGAAGCGTTCATTCATCAGCATCCTGCTGGAGTCAGCGCTGATATTAACACACCAGTGAGACATCGCAGACAAGAGTGTGTGTGTGTGTGTGTGTGTGTGTGTGATCTAAGAGAACTTAGAATGCTGAGTGAGTGTGAAGGCAAAGGTAAACCATTGCATTCGAAAAAGTTTTATCACACACACACACACACACACACACACAATAATGCACAGGCTTTTACTTTTCACACATTTGTAAAAGATGGTGTTCTTGTTAAATGTACTAATAAACATAACAATGAATGCACAGAAACCAAATTAATTCATTCACTAACAAACAAATGAATTAATGAACAAATGCATGAATAAAAACATGAATAAACTGATGAATGAAGGGCTGATTGAGAAAATTAATTCACAAATGTACAAACAGATAAATAAAAGAACGCATGAAAAAACATAATTAATGAAAACACAAATTAAAGAACAAATACAAGGCTGAATAAACAAACAAATAGAAGAATGAATAAATAAATAAATGGATGGATGAAGAGGAAAGGAAGGGTAGTGAGTCAAATAAGAAAAGGATGAAAGATATCTGCAACAGGAATGAGTGCAGTGAGGGAATGAGAGAAAAAGAAAAGAGGGTGAGAGACAGAGTGAGAGAGATAGAGACAGAAAAACAGACAGAGACAAGTTTAGAGAGAGAGAGAGAGAGAGAGAGAGACAGACACTATCTGCAGATTTCTCATTAGATAAATGCTATTAAGAATGAGAATGAATCAGTCAGTGAACCAGTTAATCACAGGAACCCTTTCAGTAACACAGGAATCAAACTAGGCCATAATTCAAGGAACGCTACTCTAGAGAACAGAAGTCCTATTCCACAGGGCAGGAACTATTGGGGGCGGGGCTTGCTGTACTGATTGTTCCTGATTGGTCAAAGACAAAATTGTACTAACTCTCATCCCCACATCATAAACACCTGCGTTTAGAAAACTAGCGATTGATAAAGTGTGTGTATGTGTGTGTGTGTGTGTGTGTGTGTGTGTGTATGAGCAGCGTTGTCTCACAGTGTTCAGTGTGTTACTGCACTTTACAGTGCTGGCTATGGTTCGTGCAGTGTGTCACAAACACACACCAGGAACAGGAACTGTGGCAATGTCGTTCATTTAGTTCTGCGAAAAGTGGAAACATGTAAAAGTAGTTACTAATCTAATACAGAAAATAAAAATGTAAAAGGGATTTTTGCAGGCTACATGAGAGAGAGAGAGAGAGCAAGAGAGAGAGAGATAGAGTGTGTTTAGTCATGTCTCTCTCATATCTCACTAATATCACTCTTCTGATCTGTTCCTGTGTTGACAGAAAGCAAGACTGCCGTCTGTGCTGATATGTGAGCACTCAAGTGTGTGTGGTTTTGTGTGTGTGGTTTTGTGTGTGTGAGAGAGAGAGAGAGAAAGAAAGAGAGAAAGACAGAGAATTGATTCTCCGGCCCAGAGGGGCAAGGCAGATGGTGCGTTTTAAGTACACACTTGTGTGTGTGTGTGTGTATGTGTAACAATGCGTCACAGCGTTCTAACGCTAAGATGTTCCACCAGTCCTCAAGACTGAAGAGCCAACAACAGCCTGACAGAGGGATTAGAGAACACACACAGACACACACACACACACACACACACATGCACACACACACATTATTTCCTGAGAGGATTCAGGAGTGAGGATTCATAAGCTGTTTATTTTTTGGAAAGCCGCCGTGTCTTCATCCGAACAGAAGACAAATTACAGCAGACACAAATACAACGATTTATCCCTTTATCTCTCACCCCAAGAGAGAGAGAGAGACAAACATGCACAGAGGGAGAGAGAGAGAGAGAGAGGGAGAGAGAGAGAGAGAGAGACGTGGTTTATAATGGAAATGAAATAGAATCATTAGAAGTGCACTGAGGAATTCTGTGGGCATGGAGCCCATTTCGGACAGTGTGTGTAAATAAACGTGTGTGTGTGTGTGTATTATCATTTCGGTGCCAGCTGCCTAGCCACACACACACACACACACACACACACACACACACATCTCTGCCCAACGAACTCTACATTAATATCGTCACACAGTCACTAAAAAGGGTTCTTTATGGGTTCTTTAAGGGTTCATTGGATAAGTGCAGGTTCTTCTTCTTTCTGATAAAGAAACACTCTTACATAGTGTTCTTATTCTCTTATATAGGTATAGGGTTCTATATGGAACCTTTAAAGTTCTCTCAGGTGGTCAGTGTTAAATGCTCTCAGATTGTAGGAAAAAGGTTCCTCATGGGTTCTTTGGATGGTTAATGCTTTTTTACTTACTAAAACCTTTTAACCTTTTCTGAAATTGGAACCCTGTGTTCTGCAGTTCTACACAGAAAAACAGTAATTATTAATGTGGACATTGGTAAGGGTAGTGTTTTTTTAATGGGAACTGTCCTGAGGTTTCCCATTAACTATTTCCCGTTTACATACTAATGCTTAATGGACACCATTAGGCTACTTTACACAGGAAGTGTTTTTTTTCTGTGTAGAACCCTTCAACAGAGGATAACCCTTGGATCCAAGCGTTTTTGTTTTTTTTTTAGAAAGCTAGAATGGTTACATGATGAATGAAAAAAGACAAATGAAAGTGTACATAGAGGAGTGCTGCTTAAGGTGTGTACATTACTGCTGAAACTTCACTGATTCATTTCTGTAATTTATAACACAGCTTAGCATAATTCTTAGCGTGATTAATTACTGCAGCTTTACAGATTTGTTCATTCTCAAACAGACGCAGTAATCTCTGTTAGGAATGAAAATTAAATCTAATTTTAAGAATACAAATAGCTTAATAATCTATTAAGCTCCGACATTAATAATCAATCAGAATAAACATTCATGTAAACATCTCTAACCTCAAGTGGTGTTTAATGTTGGACACATTATGGATAATTGTCCATTTTATGGTATTTTTAACAATGATATTAAACACCTGGTTTAACTTTACTGCACTCACACACTCTTCTTCTGACTGTGCATTTAATAATCACACTCTGATGACATTTTGCTGAGACAGAAATTATTTAAACCTCATTAAAAACACAAGCAGCATGAGTGTGAGGAACACGGGCTCACGTGCTCCCCGTTGTCATGGCAACTTTGACACTAAACTCTACTCCATGTATGCGCACAATGTTGTGCAGTTTAGGATTCATACTCATTCAGTTTATATTCATATAAACTCTTCATCAGGAATCTGTAATCTGAATGAATTCATACAGACTGGTGTGTGTAAACACAGCATGTGTTCTGTGAAGGACTGTTAAAAACATTACAACAAACTAGCGGTGTAACCAAATACCAATACGCTATTCAGATTGGACAGATAATATCTTCTAAATGAATACAAATACACATACGAATAGCAGGTAGACTATTCATTTTTGGTTTTTTTTTTTTTTAATTGGTTTAAATAAAAAATATGCTATATATTATGTACACTCACTCTCCACTTTACTAGGAACACCTGTACACATTTATGCAGTTATCCAATCAGCCAATCATGTGGCAACAGCACAATGCATAAAAAATAATGCAGATACAGGTCGAGAGCTTCAAACATCAGAATGTAGAAAAAGTGTGATCTCCGTGACTTTAACTGGGGCATGGCTGTTGGTGCCAGATGGGCTGGTTTGAGTATTCCAGAAACTGCTGATCTCCTGGGATTTTCACACACAACAGTCTCTAGAGTTTACACAGAATGGTGTGAAAAACAAGAAACATCCTGTGAGCGGAGGGTCTGCAGGCTGAAACATCTTGTTGATGAGAGATACCAGAGGAGAATGACCAGACTGGTTTGAGCTGACAGGAAGTCACTAGTAACTCAAATTAGCACTCTTTACAACCATGGTGAGCAGAAAAGTATCTAGGAATGCACAACACATCAAACCTTGAGGTGGATGAGCTACAGCAGCAGAACACCACATCAGATTCCACTCCTGTCAGCCAGGAACATGAATCTGAGGCTATCATGGGCACAGACTTACCCAAACTCGACCGCTGAAGACTGGAAAAAGACCAGGTGATTTTGTTCCTAATCTTCAACTCTCCAGCTTGGGTAAGTCTGGAACCTGAAGTGCTTCGATGTGTTGTGCATGCTGAGATGCTTTTCTGCTCACCACGGTTGTAAAGAGTGATTTGAGTTACTATATCCTTCCTGGCAGCTCAAACCAATCTGGCCATTTTCCTTTGCGCGCTCTCATTAACAAGGCGTTTCTACCCACAGAACTGTTGCAATGTTTTTTGATTTTTGCACCATTCTGTGTAAACTCTAGAGACTGATGTGTGTTAAATTCCCAGGAGATTTATAAATATTCATGCCACGGTTACAGAGATCACACCTTTTCTTCATTCTGATGTTTGATGTGAACATTAACTGAAGCTCTTGACCTGTATCTGCATTGTTTTATTGTGCTGCTGCCACATGATTGGCTGATCAGATAACTGTATGAATGTGCAGGTGTACAGGTGCTCCTAATAAAGTGGACGGTGAGTGTATATATATACATATATATATATATATATATATATATATATATATATATATATATATATATATATATAAGAAAAATATACACTACTTTACATGTTTATATGTTTTTATACCACAGCACAGTTGAATTCTCAAATCTGATTGGTCAGAAGGCTGTAACATGAAGGACAGGTTTACATTAATGCACTCCTTCTAATAAGTTATGGTTTCTATAGTAACGGTTAATTCACAGGGACTTGTACATGTATTAATAAAATGTGTTATTGTTTAACAAAGAAAAAATGTATAATCGTTGATGTGGTGAGATTTTCATCAAGAGACATGTATTAAACATTTATGGAAGGAGTCTCCAGTGTCAGCGCTTTGTAATAGTCAAGTAGTGTATAATTTTCTCATCACGGGAAAGTCTTCAGGACAGAGAAGTTTACGCTTTCCTGTTTCTCTGTAAAGAGACAATCTGGATTTTTGCGAGAGAAAGAGAAAAGAGAGGCTGGTGAGGGAACGACTGTTTAAGGTGGATAAAACAGCGAGAACAGGAACTAACTTGCCTCTAGGAACTCCTCTTGGCACTGGCCCGTATCTCAGCACCACAACATGGATTATTTTCCTTTAACCGTATGGTTGTGTGTTATTCCGTACATATTTTGGAAAATAGAACAAACTAAATTTCTTAGAAATTTCCACTGACAGGTACAAAGAAAAATAATAGCTGTGTGAGCGGGATAAAATCAAAACACACAGATCTCTAGTTGAGACCGATTGTGAAATTCACAAAATAACTCTGCTTTTATTTACAGAGCTGTCACTGCATATAACTCACACAACATAAACTGCGCACAGGACAACATATAGCTGCTGGGCCTCCAAAAAATATTCTTTCAGTTCTTTTTTTCACTGTGCTCTCCACTGTTATTAAAAGAAAATCATCCCAGAAAATCATACAGTCATTATAATGATGGACTGCAGACTATCAGCAGCACTGTGTCCGGCTCTGTAGTAGATTCTGACAGCGTGACCAGAGAACTTTTCCGATCTTTCTGGAATGTAACGTGGATGTTTTGAATATCAAGTCCCTAGCTTACTCTGTAACATTAGAACCAGAAGGTTCGACGGGGCGTCTGACTGAGGATGAGGAACTGTACAAGTTCAGGAGACCACAAGGATAAAAGAATTAGAAGTGTGAAGTTTTTGTGTCATGCTTTGTCACGTGAAATTCGTACTGATCGTCACAACTCTCTCAGATTACATGGAAAAAATAATCCTAATATCAAAACATGAATTTTAATGTTGTGAATTTGTCAGAGAGGAAAAAAGAAGAGGAAAAAAGAAAATGACTGGAGAGAGGTTTAGAGAACAGCAGTGTAGTGATGCTTGGCTTCATTAAGCTGAACACGGAGATTTTTACAGAAGTTGTGTAGCGCTTCAGTAGATTAAACCCATCTGCTGTCGTCAGCGGCCTCAGTGAATTCCCCGACAGGACTTTAATCATGTTTCTGTCACTGTTCCTTCTCTCTCTCTCTCTCTCTCTCTCTCACACACACACACACACACACACACAACACATGCACACACTGTTTTTTTTCTCTAGCTGCTCTCTGTATTTTTTATTCTCTCTATCTCGTCTCCATCTATCCTGCAGGTCTTACTCAGTAACTCCATGTCCTACTTTCCTCCTCTCGTCCTGTCTCTCAGGGAGTGTCCTAACCTCTTGTTATTATTCTCACCGTTCTACCTTTTCTCTACATTCATTCTCCCTCGTTCCAGCTCAGACGCTGCCAAATCACCTGCCTGCATTATTCATCCTAAACTCTCTCTCTCTCTCACCATCCCCTCTCCATCTTTCTCAAACTTCACAAAATCTGCTGCGTTCTTCATTCAGCTGGCGGCCCAGAGCAAATCTGAAAGTAAACGTGCGTGTGGGTGTGTGTGTGTGTGTGCGCACACTTCACAGTAATACAGGATTTCGCCTGTTGAAAAGCTGCTCAAATCGGAAACTCAATTTGTAGCCGCCAAATGGAGTTGAGGGTCGGAATAAAACCCGGAGCGCAGGGACAGAATGGAAAACTGCGGAGCGGAATGAAAAAGTTCCACGCTATTAAATTCCCCCTGAATACTGCATTAAATTAAGAAAATTATACAGAAATAAAAAGATCTTTTAGACCATTTGTTCAAATCAACTGTTCAAATTTTATCCATTTATAGTTACATTTAATGTTGGTGAAATGAGTTAGTTCCTGTTGTCACTTACGTTATAGCAGCTATAAGCAGTCTTTCCCTCATCATCCTCTTTTTTCTCTCTCTTCAAGTTAATAAGACAGAATAAGCTGCTTCATATCTTCTCATTCAAAACAAATCCACAGATTAAGACAAATAAGATTTGCTGTTCAGTTAGGACAAAAGTAATGGCACCCTATAAAAGGAGGAGGAGTTAGCGTGTGTCTATGCTAGCTGACATGCTGCGTAGCTGAGCCGTATTACTGCATTTCACCATTTAGTTAGTATTTGTTCTTTTCAGTTCTCTGTGAGTATTTTGTTTTTTATAGTTTTGTGGGCGTGGCTAAATGGAAATCAGCTGTGCTGCAAATGTGCTTTATGGTTGATTGGTATTTATCAAAATACGTCTGTGAAGAAAAAAAAAAAAATGTTTTAAATCTGATGGGAATTTTTAGTTCAGTTTGGACGTGAAAGTAATTTACAGACTTTACTGAAAGATCATCTTTCTTTATCATTTTGCATATTTTGCAGCTTTTTGACAGGTAACATACATGTCTGTCATATTTGTGTTTATTCTTTTTCTTTCTTCCCTTTTTTCTTTTCTTTTTTTGCCCTGTTGTCAGCGGGGCGAGCCTCTGTGACTTTGTGCTGAAAGAACAATTACAGGATGTCAGTGATCGAGTATATTCTGTGCCTGAATATGACGTATGTGTGTGTGTGTGTGTATGTGTGTTTTCTGGGCAAGAGAAGTTTTTAAACCAGCTTTGATGTTATTCTATTCACCAAAAGCATAACCTGACACATTCTTCTCTTTTCTGTTCTGTTCTGTTCTTCTCATATGTGTTTACGTGTCGATTATCATGCGGAAGCAGCGCTGTGAGGAGTTCACCATCTCCCTGTATTTAAACAATACGCTTAAGGATTCATTTCCCAAAACAAAACGTTCTCACAGACGTGAGATATTTCCAAGTGTGTTGGAAGACACACACACACACTCTCTCTCTCTCTCTCTCTCTTTCTCTCTCTCTGGAGATTTTTTTTTTTTGCAAATCTCCATGTCCTCTGTCCCCCTCACCACTGATAAATGTGTGTGTGTGTGTGTGTGTGTGCGTGTGTGTGTGAGTGTGTGTATGTTACACAAGGAGAGCAAGATGACCCTAACCCTAACCGTAACCTTTTTCAGTTATAAATTTTCACTGAATGTTTTAGTCTTCAGATCAATAATCTAATCTCAGTAGAGGCCAGGGTTGCCAGATTGCACCAAAATTGGACTCTTTACCACAATGGGCTGCAAAACAAAATCAGGTCATATTCTTGTTGTCTTAATTTTTTTTTTTTCATTTCTGCTAACTGCTAAATAACTGTTGTCTTCTTTTAAAACATCAAATCCAAGATTATTCCCTAAATATTTATTATAGACTGTCTTCAGTTATTTTACATTTAGCTTTGTTTGAGATTTTCGTTTAAACAGACTCTTCTACCTTTCTACCTCGATTTCATTATTTTAGAAACTTCTTATAAGATAATCTTTATACTTAATCAGTAATGATGTATTATTTATTTATTAAATGTACTCAAGAAAATTAATTATAAACACTGTTAGATTTTAGAGGTTAATGTATGTAAATAAACACTTTACTTCAGACTCTTTATTATATAATTATTATTCATTATTATTCATGGAGCTAATAACATTTCAGACATTCTTTTATATTGATGTGTGCACTAGAGATTGCACGGTTACTTTCAAGATGCTTTTAGATCAAATTATCTGCCAAGTGATTAAGTATGAGTACATAAATCATGTTTTGGACAGCGGTGTTACCCCCTGGGGGCAGGAGCGAGGGGCAAAAAAAAAAGGTACATAAACAGAAACATAAAGAGAGAGGAAAACGCTCAGAGTGGTGATGTCAAGTGCTCATCCATCCATAGAAATGAAGAAGAGAGAGCTGTGTGGCTGTGTGTGTGTGTGTGTGTGTGTGTGTATGCCAGGTCAGATCAATAGAGTGGACTGATTGATGCTCAGGCTGATTAAACGAGTATTGATTAGACGCGTTTAAAACACTTTCATCATAAATGGAAAAACTAAAACCTGTCGGAAATGTACTTTTGTGTGTGTGTGTGTGTGTGTACGTGTGTGTGTGTGTGTGTGTGTGTGTGTAAGATCTATCTCCTGGGAAATTATAACCCAGTCTGCCACAATATTGTGATATTCGGTTATATAATTAGCTCATAGTCCACACAGAAATATAAAACATGCTCATTTCTTTTATGTGTCTACGTTTATAATCACACATATAATTACAAGCTTTCTGTCAATCAGATGAAAAATTTCCTTCAAAAAAAGTCAATTTTTGTGTAGCATCTGATATTCAGTGATGAAGCTCTGGTCAGTAAAAATAAGAGAAAATGCATCAGATATTAGCTCTTACATGTCTGTTATTCTTCTATTTATCAGGTTATTAAAACTCTATTAACCTACACACATTCAAATGTTTACATAATCGTTGTTTATTCCTAATAACTTATCAGTGGCCAATACGTGCATATTTAATAAAGGAGTTTGAGTTTTTTTTCCCACATTCATGAAATTCATGAATTTCCTTTCTCTTGCTTCATGATAGAGTGGTTTAAAGGATTTTGGTATTTCTTATATATTTTTTTTTGTGTGTTTATGTTAAGCAGTTCCATTGTTAAGTATTTTTAGTGATGCTACACAAGAATGTTACCTGCGTAATCACAGAAATAATTAGCTATGGAATAAAAGTGGAAAAACACTGATCTTTTTAACTTGATTCTCTTTCCCCATCTTTAATTATATAATGGTTAAGGATTATTATTAAATAGTAAATGCTACATGTTAAGATTCACACATACACAAACATCACAACTGATTAAAAAAAAAATTAGCTAAGGGGAAAAACCTTAAATGTCTTTAACTTAACTCTTATTAAGTGCCATTTTCAGCTCTTTCTATTTATTTCATTTAAATTCTTTAACCTCAAACGTGATCATTATCGTCTTATCATGTGCTGAACGTTGTACTTAAGAATAATTCTTTATTAAAGCTACCTTTATTAGGACTCGTTAGCAAGTAAACTAGATAGTAAATGTGTCTGAGTGATAATGAGGAGCTGGGAGTAATGTACATGAGGAAGAGGAGGAGGAGGAGGAGCACTTTATCAGTCGCCTCTTAATGAACTCTAATGAGCTATTATAATGAGATAAGATAATGTGCTCTCTTACAATTTAAACCTTTTTAAAAAAGCTTTCGGTGGTTCTGACCGAAAAGGACGTGTGGGTTTAACACCATTTATTGGGTTTTTTATTTTGACTTCATTAAATTTAATTACAATCCAAATCCAAATGAATTGAAAAGTAAATTTAAATAGATAACAGCGTAAGATGAGGAATAATACCACAACTATTATACTACAGCTACTACAATAACAAATAAATCAAATTTTATACAAATTATACACAAATATATGTATATATAACATATATTTTACATATATATCTATATCTATCTATCTATCTATCTATCTATATATATATATGTGTGTGTGTGTGTGTGTGTGTGTATGTGTGTGTGTGTGTGTGTGTAAAATACTTCAGAAATATTAAAAAACAGGTGAAGTAATCTTTACCTCTACACAGAACCTGACATACTAAACTTAAAAATAAATAAGTAGTCAGAATCTCTGCAAATTGTTTTTAATTATGCTAATTCCTCAATGATGATGATGATGATGATGATGATGTAGATTTGGGGAAAATTTGCTACCACAGCTCTCAAGTCAGCAAAAACAGCAAAAATGTTAAATATATTAAAAAAAATTTATAAAGATTTTTTTCTTTTGAGAAAATATGACTGGATTTATTTTGATGTATTATCTTTCTTTTCTCTTTCTGGAAAATTTCAACCGTAATAAAACTTATTTTACTCACAAACACAACGTGGAAGTGAAAAGTTAAGAATTTTTTCAACTAAATTTTCTCATCTTGTATCCATAAACTGAAATTAACGAAAATAAAACTAATGTTATCAGTGATAGCTGCCAAATATTAACCTTAAACAATTTATATAACTACTTTAGAAGACCTTCCAGAAGGTTTGTCAAATCTGTATTCTGTGATTTTCGCTTTGAGGTAAAGACGTGTTTATAAAATTCGTGTTTAATTTTATATGTGGAATCTTTGTGACATCTATAGTGACAGCATAACACTCACAATAGAACTGTTTACATTTTCTCTATCATAGTAAACTAACAGGTAACACACTTCTGTTTAACCTTCTGATAATGTGTGAAAAGTGCAACTATTGAAAAAAATTATACAAAAATAACAAAAATAAAAATAAACACAGAAAAAACTCTAAATGATCAAGCATTTAAAGTGGAGATCAATATAATATTATGATTTGTTGGATCACACACACACACACACACACACAGTGTGAGAGAAGAACATGCACCAGTGAGGTCAGGTATAAAAAGCAAAAGAGACGACGGTGTGTTGAGGAACGAGTGTGTGTGTGTGTGTGTGTGTGTGACATACCTGGACGCTAACGCAGTGTGTGTCGGACGAATCGTGGCCCCGCTGCCTCTGCATTGGGATGGTGAGGATGTGAGCTACTGACACTCAGCACTGTTAAAGGACAAAAAGAAAATAATGGAGAAAGAAGAAGGCAACTACGGAATGAGGGAATGAGTGAATGAAAGAACGAGGGAACGAGTAAAAGAGGGAACGAGTGGAAGACGGAACGAAGGAACAAGGGACAAGTGTTTGAAGATCTAATTACCAAAGACGACGGAGGAAGACGAGACGAGATGAGACGAGTGAGACGCATCTGTAAAACGGTACTGAGGCGCTGGTCACTTAAGGGTGGACACACACACACACACACACACACACACACACACAGAAATACACATAGATAAACACAAAAGAGAACTGACAGAAGCAGCTCCTCTTTCTGTCTGACCTTTGGCCTCTCTCTTCTGTCGTTTAGCATAAATAATATCCAGTGTGTGTGTGTGTGTGTGTGTGTGTGTGTGTGTGTGGGCAGCTGTGTGTGACAGTGGATACACTATTTTATTACATATTCAACAAATCCTTCTTTTTTTTACAAAAAAAAAAAAAAAATCAAAATAACATTAAGAATGATTTTTGTGTTTAGATCACTTCACCTCATTCTCTTTACAACTCAATTTAAAAATATTTTATTAATTAATTGCTTTTTTTTAAATGACTGTTTTCTGTTTTTCATACCATACTAATTTATTGCTTAATTTTCCTTATTATAACTTTCATGATTCTGATTAAATAAAAGTTGTGTACTTATTATTATTATTATTATTATTATTATTATTATTATTGTTGGATTTCCTCTCGGTAATCTGACTAACCCATCCCACTGTTCATCTTTCTCTCTTTCTCTCTATCTCTCTAATAAAGATGTAACTTACTGGTGTGGTTTAGACACCTCCAAGAGCAAACACACTCCAAGCACACACTTTCATCATGACGATTAGGTTTCTGTGTTGTTTAAATATTTGTGTCAGTATAGTAACAGCTCAGAGACGTGTGCAGCAGACGCTCCACAGAAGCGAGTTAGAAACAGGTGGAATCGTTGATGTGATGAAGTTTTCTTTAAGAAGACGTTTATTTAACATTCACGATCCGCAGTACAAGTTCCTGTGAATGAGCTGTTACTATAGAAATGATAACATACTACAATAAGCACATCAACCATATTAGAATTAAGATTGGAGAATTCAACTACGCTGTGGTATAAATGATGTTGATGAAATGAATTTATCATTCCGTTATTTTTGAGTAAATTTTGTATACAATGAGTTGAAATTCTTCTCAGATCCTGAGACTGAATCGCTGATATTCACCTGAACCTGGGTTTCATATGAAACTTTCATTTGTGAACCAAACCATCTGAAATATTTGAATATCTCAGATATTTCTAAATATCAGAAGCTGATCTGCGATCTGAAACATGACAGTTTCCTTTTTATTGCAGTTTCTCCTGGTGATCAGCTGAACATCTGCATGTGTTCATGCTGTTATTAATTAAAACAGATTGTTACCTGTGATCCTGAGGGTTTAAACCTCGAGCCGTCTCTGTATTCTCTGATTTATTAATACCTTCTCCCACTAGCGCACTGCTTCAGCTAGTCAGTGTGGAAGGAAAGTGAATCAGGTGAACTGGATTTAACGCTTATGTGGAACAGCTCGAAGACTTGGAGGAAATAAACCTGTTCTTCATAAACTCTAGGGTTTTTTTAAAGTAAATTCAAGAATGGATTTTTACTGCAGAACTGCTTACTCGCATTTAATCCAATGTGGATATTTTTAAACATTTTTTCGCTGTACAGGATTTAAATTTCCTATTTATTGTGTATTGTATTGTGAGATTTTAATAATAAATACATATTTATTATTAAAGTAAAATTAAATTACGATTAAAATAATTGATATTAATTAATTAATTAATTAATTAATTACTTCTTATTAATACACATCAATAATAATAATAATAATAATAATAATAATAATAATAATAATAATAATAATTGGACTTTAATGATTAATAAAAAATAATTATTTCTTGCTCCATGCCATTTTTTTTCTAAATTTTAGTGTGTGTGTGTGTGTGAATATTAAACTACAGCAAAATCACAGAGTGTAAAAATAAAAATCTTAACTGACAGTACTAACGATATTAAATTATAAGATATTTTTAAAAACATATTTAAAGATAAAAAATAATAAGATATTAAAAACAAGCAAATAGACCAATAAATAAATAAATAAATACAGCAGGTTATTAATTAACAAACTGGCTAACAAAAACATTAACAGAGCTCTCAGAAAGAAAATGTGACACACACACACACACACACACACACACGTGTGTGACATGAGTCATACTGTCACTTAGTTAAGGTCATTAACCCCTACTGTGTGTGTGTGTGTGTGTGTGTGTGTGTGTGGGCTTATTGTCTGCAGTTAATAAGGCACTGGGTGTATGTATCGAAACAGTCAATTTTTTGAGAAACACATCACTGGCTGAAAAGAATACATCTGTCAGCTTAACACACACACATATACTCACATACACACTCACACACACTCTCTCTCTTTCTCTCTCTCTCACACACACACACACATTTCAACGCACACTCACATACACATGTGTGAGGCTAAATTTAATGACAATAACAGGGATTGGTGTTTGTCTTTTCTCCAGACCTCTTCACACTGGTACACATATTCACTCAAACACACATACCACACACACACACTCACACACACACACACACACACTTGCTGCAACCTGTGTCTCTGAAATCCCACATAAGGGGTTCTCCTGAGATATTTTAGGATCGGAGATTCGCCTTGTAAAGTTTCAGGATGAAGAGAAAAGCAGAGAGAGAGAGAGAGAGAGAGAGAGAAAGAGAGAGAGAACAAAATCCTCCAGGAGACATTTTAATCAAAGCCTTTCACAACCTGATTGGAACCTGGCAGCTACATTGGAATTAAAACACACACACACACACATACACACACACACACACACACACAACAAACAAATCTTATGCAAACCAGACATGGCAGCTTGAACACACACACACACAGACACACACCTACCCACAGGGATAGAGTTAATCGACAGAAGCTGCCATAAGGGCAAAATCAACATAATGCATTAACACTGTCAATGTTTTACACATACGCACACACACACACACACACACACTTTACCGGCTTTGTGACACTGCTGTGTGTATTACTGTAGCGTTATAATGCTACACATTATGTGTGTACAGTTTCTGTCTGAAGGTTATAAAAGTAATGTTCCAGCAAGTGTGTTTAAATGTGACTTTGTGTCGTGTCTTTGACATGATGCACTTTCATTTTAATTAGTTAGAGTACTGCTAAACACTGTTGCTAGGCAACTGGGAAATATGGACATTGAGTATATAAGCTAGCTAATTATCCAGACAGTGAAAGAGGAACTGATACCGAACCATCGACCTCGGAAAATAAACTACAGTATTTACACTGTGATAACACGTAGCATAACACGTAACTCTAACACGTAGCATAACAGATTAACACATAGCATAACGTAACGCTAACATGTAGCAAAACACGTAACGCTAACACGTAGCATAACAGATTAACACATAGCATAACGTAACGCTAACATGTAGCAAAACACGTAACGCTAACACGTAGCATAACAGATTAACACATAGCATAACGTAACACTAACACGTAGCATAACATGAAGCATACCACAGTGAGGGAGGAACTGTTACCAAACTATCAACCTCGAAAAAACAAACTACAGTATTTACGCTGTGATTACACGTAGCGCTAACACGTAGCGCTAACAAGTAACACTAACATATAACGTAACACGTAGCATAACACATAAAGCTATCATGTAGCATAACGCGTAATGCTAACATGTAGCATAACACATAATGATAACACAGCATTACACGTAGCATACCACATAAAGTTAACACAATGTTTTATTAAACTGAGGAACATCAGTGTTGCATGACAAATCATACATATGGTCCCATTCATGTGGAATTTCCTCTTAAACATGTTTACACACAACAAAACAAATTCAACATTCTGGATTAAGAATATTACACAAATTCAACCTGAATATTGATATCAGAGCAAACACTTTTGATCGGATTTAACACATTTTTTAAGCTTAATCTTCTAACCTATTTAATATCGCAGAAAAACACGTGATGTCGATCAGAATTTGCTTAAAACACACCACCATCATGTGACGCTCTCATAACTCAGAAACGGAAACATGCAGAGTCACTCGGTTACCATGACGACGTCGGTATCAGATCAGTATACGATATCGGTCCATACGCTAGCTCTGATATAGGTATTGTACCAAAAAAATTTATCTGATGGTATGGAAATTTTCCAAATGCTAACATTCCAAACATAAAATATGTCCCAATATCGCTGTATGAAATTTAGTTTTTCTTTTAAAAATAAAATGTCCCAACAATGTGGGAGATATTTTTTTAAAATTTATATTAAATATTCTTGGAATGCCTTAGAAACAGAACAAGAACCTACTTTTACTGCTAGCAAAAAATTCTTACCTGGGACCTAACCTAAATCTTAGCATTAGCATTAACACAGAAAATTGTCTGATTTTTTTTTTTGTTCATATCTTGATCTATAACATATTTATATGTTTTATTTATTTATATGTTTATTTATGTTTATGTATTCATTTATGTGTTGCTATGTTTTAATATTACACAGCAAAGATCTAGAAATTGGCCAGTAAACATTTCTCAGGCTCTATCAAAAACAAAAAAATGCTAAATACTATTTACCTTAATTTTACTGGCATGTTACTTTACACATGACTGTTATATTATTTTAATTATTTACACATTGTTGTTATAAATATAGTTTTATATTTCATCACTTCTATTATTTTTTTCTTAACTATTTTATTTTGGCTGTAAAGCACTCTGAGTAGTAGTAGTAGTGGACATTTGGTCCTCATTAAGATATGAACACACACACACACACACACACTTTAAAAGTACAGCCAGACTCACACTAATTCTCTCATTGATAATATTAGTCCACTGGTGCGTATTATTGAACAACATTCTGTTTATTTATTTACTGTGTTTGAGAGAAATGAAGTCTGTCGGAACTTCCTGTTTACACACACACTTCACACACTTCGCAATTCCACTCAGACACTAACACACCCCCGGCACACAGCGTTAATTATCACCGTCTTTAAATTACGTCATCTCTGATCAGTGAATCAACAGCTTCTCCATGATGCTGTACATCATCATCCTCTCAGCTCTCAGCCAATCACAGCGCAGCATTTCACACATGACCACTGATGGAATGTGTAGAACCCGTCCTCAGGAATGTGTGATCTGTCCATCTGTCTATCTGTCTGTCCATCTGTCTATCTGTCCTGTCTGCATCTGTTGCTGTCTTTCTCTCCTGTTCTGTCCGTTTCTTCCCCATTTGTTCTGTTCTTACAACAAGTGACAGGTAATAAAAGACACAGGACAGGTGTGTGCATGTGTGTGTGCGTGTGTGCGTGCGTGTGTGTGTGTGTGTGTTTTAGAACAAGAACAGTTGCTAAAGAAAGAGACAGAGTACAGAAAAAAGATTTTAGGAAGTAAGAAATATCGATAGAGATGGTGCTGGAAGAAAAGGGTGAAAAATTTAAGATGGAGAGATAAAGAAAGAAAAAGAAAGAAACAGATGGAGAGATGGGAAGAGAAAAAAGAGAGATGAACATAAAGAGGTGGGTAGTGAAAGACATATAAAGCAACTCATATAGAGGAAAACAGAGAGAAGCGGAGGTATGAGAGATAGAGAGAGATGAAGGGATTGGTAATGGAGAAAACTATTTCTCCATTAGTAGTAGTAGAAGAAGGGAATGATAGAAGGACAAGTCAGAAATATGGCCAAATGGTTAAAGAAAGCATGATGGAGAGATGAGAATAAGAGGGTGATGTAGAAAAGAGATAAAGAAAGAGACAGAGAGAGAGAGAGAAATACAAGTAGATATAGAGAATGAGGAAAGGTCCAGGATGAAGGTGGATAGCAGAAGATGGATAGAATGAGAGAGGAGAGAGATGGAGGGATGGGTGATGGAGAAAGAGTGCGGAGAGGAAGAAGGGAAAGAAAGTGATAGATGTCCAACATGAAGGAAAAAAGCCTGAGAGAAAAGAGTGTTTGAGAGATGGAAGGATAGAATGAAGGAGAAAACAGATGTACAGAAATGGACATAGAGAAAGAAAAAGAGAAAGGGACACATGTAGGGACGAGTGGAAAGATGGAGAGAAAGAAGAGAAGCTGATCGAGAGATACAAGTCAGGGAAAGAGTGACAGAAGAAAGATGGAATGATGGACAGAGGTGTACAGCTGGATGCTGATGAGATATAAAAGAAAGGGATAATGCAGGTGATGGATGACATGTCAGAGAAGGAGAAAGAGAGAGAGAGAGAGAGAGAGAGAGAAGAACGAGTGTCCTACCTGAAAGGCGTGTGAGGACGCAGGCGGCTCGTCGGCTCTCAGGAAGACTTGCTGTCCTCGTCTGAAAAATAAACGAGTGCAGTGAGAACATGCGGCAGGACAGACGAGTGTGCTGCTGTCCCTTCTTCCTTTCTCACTTGTTCACCTGTGTCCCGCTGTTAACATCTGTGTGTGTGTGTGTGTGTGTAAAACAAAC